>NW_006773042.1:1306010-1343622 GCF_000442215.2 Lipotes vexillifer | reverse complement strand
TGTTTTTGTTTTGTTTTTGTTTTTGTTTTTGTTTTTGCGGTACATGGGCCTCTCACTGTTGTGGCCTCTCCCGTTGCGGAGGGCAGGCTCCAGACGTGCAGGCTCAGCTGCCATGGCTCACGGGCCCAGCCGCTCCGCGGCATGTGGGATCTTCCCAGACCGGGGCATGAACCCGTGTCCCCTGCATCGGCAGGGGGACTCTCAACCACTGCACCACCAGGGAAGCCCCCAAACTTTTTAATCAATTGAAAATTTTAAAAAATCTGAGCTTGAGCCAAGATTTCTTCATCTCCTCTTCTTTTGCCTCTAGAGATTTAGTTGGCTTATGAAGACTAAAATTGGTTTAAGCTCTGTATTTCTGAACTCTTTAATTTCTTTACATTTCAATATGTGTGTGTTCTTGGGGCAAGGGCTGGGGAGTGTGGGCAGTAAGGAGAGGAAGTGGAGGGAAGTACTTAAAAATGCCTCTTACCCTTTTAAAGAAACATCTCCAAGCTCTCTTTGTTTATTCTTATGGTAAGTGGTTTTACAAAGTGCTGGGTAGGATAATTTCCCTGAAATTTTCCCTGGATTTTAATGACCTGAGAATTATTCAGAATTTCTTCCAGAACACTAAATGGAAGGGCGTGTGGTCTAGTCTGGAGTTTCTGCACTGTTTTTCTGGACAGATCACACCTCTAGACTCAGCAGGCCACCCCAGAGGAGATGTCCTTCCTTCCTCTCATTGAAGAACCCTTCTGCCTCCCCTGCCCTCTAAACTATTATTTGGGGTAATTATGTATTGCATTTGGTGTCCACTCACTCTCGTCTCTGCTCCCCTCCATGTCCTCTTTTCTGCTGCCCTCATTTCCCTAGTCAGGTGTGGCACAGCCTCTGCACAGGTGTTCCTTACTGCACTATGGAAGCTTTCTGTATAAGGCCTCCTCTCAGTCTTGCCCACTCTGAACTTCCCATTACGACTTGACTTGTCTTCTCTTTGTCTTGGGTGCTATTTAAATTTAAAAGAATTGTTCAATTATTCGTATATATTCCTTTTAGATATACTTGCCTTTTAATTAAGAGTGCAGTACGCGTCAGATGCATTATTGGAATGCAAAGAAATGAATGGTGGTTACTTTGGGTTCCATAAAAGTCTGAGCTTTGTAAAAGTGTGCCTGTATCACTCCATATAGGCCACAGGTGCCATACAACCCGTTTATATTCCTGCCTCAACCTGCTTCTCTCTTCTGCAGCAATTCTGTCTTTCCCCCAACATAGTTGCAATCATCTCCTTTCTTTAGCCTTCCTGCAGAGATCCGAGAAACAAGATTGAGAGAGAGGAGGAGGCAGGGCAGGACAAACTGGAGAACAGTACAGTTAGTAGAAGCCCCGTAAGGAATATTAATATGTACCAGTCCCTCACTTTAGTGATCAGTTTCCCTCTTGATCAAATGGGCCTACATAAACAGATGCCTACACCGTTTTGCTCTTTCATGTTTCAGCAGCTTAAGAAATGTCCAAAAAGGGGATTTCTTTTTTTTTTTTAAAGGAATGGGTAAAAAATTTATGGGTTTAAACTACTAATTAATTTAGAAAGTGTAGGTGTTCAACATTCATTAACTCTACAAGTATGTATTGAGTACCAGTTATGTGCCAGACACAGCTGGCAGATAATTAAATTAGGCAGCTGCTCATGTAGCATTAAATCTACCAAGGAGTTGCTTCCCAACCTCCCTCTTCTGGGAGTTACTTCTCACTGCTAGGAACTTGGTAGCACCCTTAAATTATCTGTAGTCAATGCGCATCATTTGGTTGCCTTTTAAGAATATATTGCATTTGTGTTTTCTGCTTCGAATGTGTTGTGTTTTGAATTCAGGAGGGCAAATTTCCCCAGATTTCAGTAAAGCCCTGCTCTTTGGTGTAATATTAATACCATACCTCTTAGCCTTTACTTTCACATTCTCTATATCCAATCACACCACCTGTTCAGCAGAATTCTCTGTCTAGAAGTCCTGTCCCACATATCTCTGTCAAAATGAAAATAAATTTTATTCATTACTCAAAATTTGTCCACATGCTTGTGAGTTGATATCAGAACTAATAGACTATACGTAATTGACTTTCTGTGTATTGCTAAACAAGACTTAATGCTGAGATCTGCCAGGTAATTCTGATCAACTTTGTGCATGGGAAGTTGGATCCCTGTACTTTTCCTGATAATAATAGCAGTTAAAATTTATTGACGTCAACTAGGCTGGGCTTATGTGCAGTATCTCATTTAACCTATACTAGTCCTGTGAGGATGGGTCCATTTTCTTCCCAGTTTTACATTAGATGAAATGAAAACTTAGGTTAAGTCATAATGATAGCAAGTCAAATTTAGTGGATATATTTGGGAGTGTTAGAAAAATCAGATTCTTCTTTAACATCTGAGACATAATAAAGGTAAAGTAAGATAATTTTTTCTCAATATATTTTGAGAAGGTAAAAGAAAACGAAATACTTTAAGGATTGTGAAATCCTTCCCACATCTTTGCAACACTGAGTGCAAAAACAAGGAGGGCAGGGATTCGATCTTAGTTTAAAAAAAACCTGTAGATATTATTAAATCTCTCTTCATTTTGATATATTGTATAAGTCTGATTATTACACAACCCCAAGTATTAGGCCATTTTTCATTTCTCCAATGAAAAGATAATAAAATCAGTTTTGTGGCCAATTTGAACACAGCTCTTTTAGGGATAGATAAAATAGGTAATTTGTGCCTATAATAATGATTGATTAATTAGTTGTTCATGCATATTTGAAATAAAATAATATATTGATTTTAGAGTCAATATGTTGATATGAAATAATACATGAACTAGTATATTGATTTAGAAATGATTTTTTCCACACTTTTCATGAAACAGTTTCACTGAAATGCTTCACATACATCTTCAACATCACTAGAAGAACTTTTGAATCACCTATTAGAGTTTTGCCAACAACTTCATATTTACCTGCACCTAACTATTGAGTTATTAACATTGTTCAATTTAGTATATGAAGCCGGTACTGGAAATTTTACGCTGTTTGTAATTTCTGTATTATAATAGCTTATTTTCAAAAAGCCTACTTACAATGTTAAATCTGTATTAAGTTTCTTTGCCTCCTACCCAATTTTTAAAAATCAGTTCTTTCAGGTGACCTCTATAAGCGTTGTCTGATACAATTTCAGCCAACATTACTTTTGTTCAAACTAAAACAATTGAGAAAGTGCCCTGCAGTATGAGAGATATTGTAAGGACTTCGGTATATGATGATTCTCTCATTTCTGAAGTATAGTTTTTGAGGGAAAACAAAAGCTAGATTTATATTCATGAATATGTTGTAGTTCCAAAAATTTCACTTCTGAAGCACAACCATAGTAATTTATGGATGTGAAATGATGTGGAAACTGTGTATCAGGTCCAAAGGACTCTATAATGTCCATACGATCCAACCTTTTATTTTAAGCTCTTTGCTTACCGTGAAGACACCAAGACCAAAGATAAGATGTTTACAAAGTTTCTTGGGTAAGAGTAGAGGATAAAATAGTACATGGAGAGTCAAACTTGAATGCAAAATATATTATCAAAAAGGAGGCACAGAAGCTGTCTTTTCTAATTCTGCTTGAAAATCATGATGAAAATAGGCATTGCCCTTCATGTGAGTACACCTTACACTCTCCATTTCATGCTTCTTTGTTCTCATCTGATGCCAAAAACAAAAATGCAAGGGAAGGCAGCATAACTTACCTCTCTGAGGTCAACAGGAAGACTGACCCCTGCCCATGAAGAGTGAGCCACACCTCGATATGATCAAGGAAGTAGCTGGAGGAGTATCAGGACAAACCAACTCTCTTTTTTGATAAAGATCTTGCGGTTTCGTATTAGGCACTTTTAAGAGCTGAGTATGTGCCTGGCACTTGGCTAGGTTTTGGTCGCTGGTGGTGGTAGGTATGGTTTGACCCAAAGAAAAATAAAAATGTGCTCCCAGTTTTCAAGGAGCTCATGGTCTTAGAAGGAGAAGAAGCCTCAAGATCTGAGCTCTGAGAGGAATTCCAAATTCCTGGTCTACAGGAAGTGGGTAGGGAGGATAGTTTGGTTAAGGCTTAAAGTGGAGGTACTTCAACAAGGGAAGACAGACCAGGTAGCTACTCTGGGAAAGAGGTTTAATGAAGGAGGGTGGTACATGGGTAGCTCCAGAATCAAGGGAAGAAATGGCCTAAGACTTGTTTGTTGTCGTCGTTTTTAATTCCAGAGATTGAAAAGGAAATCAGTCAGACTTCTGAGATGATATTTGGGATTGGAAAGAAACATGTGGTTGTGGGTCTGGAAAAGATGGGCCTCTGTACCAGTCTGGGCATGGAGCCTTTACAGCAGCAGGGACTTTGGAAGAGCCTAGCTGAGCATGTGCCTGGCAGGTCTGGCAGCCTGGGTGGAGTGTGGCGCCGAGAGGGTAGTGCTGCTGACAGTTTTCCCTTCTTTCCAGGGGCCATCGCAACCTATGGCACTTTTTGCATGCTTTGGATTGGAAGTTAGGTGACCCTCCTAATTGGTTTTTGTAAACCTGGGGTTCTCAGATAATGCAGGGGAAGGAGAAGAAGGTGCAGTAGAAGATGAAGCCAGTATAAGATTCTTGAGTTCGTTTTAATCCTATCTGGTGAAATAAGAGAAAGGATCTCATTTGTACCCAAAATTGTATAAGCATTTCAAATAAGTTCCATTTTATAGATTAGGATTAAAATTGTGACTAGCTCAATGTCACATAACTAGTAAGTCACAATGCTGAGATTTCAATAGCTGTAACCAGATACCCTAGGCAGTCTCATTTCTTACGTTACGTTCCTTCTTTTTGATAGTCTTCCCATTTTGAAATTCTCCCCTTTTCTTTGTATCCCTGTCTCATTATTGTCTCCCCTATGGTTTTAGAAACCTTTCTTGTTGCAGGTGACAGAAACCCAACTTAAACAAGGTTGAGCAAAACAAAATTTGCTAATGGAATCTACTGTATAGATGTGGGGGTGACTTCACATACTCTGAGGGTAAGGATGGGACTGAGCCTCAGGAACATTGTCCCAATCGTCTGTGGCCAGGAGGACTCATTCTATACCAACATGGTGGCTTCCACACTACAGATGAAGTCTGGGCTAGGGGACGGGCAGGGGGGATCTGAGGCAAAAGTTCCCAGAAGAAGGTATTCTCTTTGGCCGACAAATGTTTATTACAGTTAATAATAATTTTGTATTTATTATAATGTATGCCCCACTTACAAAATGATTCCATGAAGCTAATAATAATAATATTTTATGAGGCTATACAGATCTTCCTCAACTCACAAAGAGATTTGTCGCAATAAATCTATCGGGAGTTGAAAATATGTAAGTTGAAATGCATTTAATGCACCTAAACTACTGAACATCGTAGCCTGGCCTACCTTAAACCTGCTCAGAACGCTTACATTAGCCTACAGTTGGGCAAAATCATTGAACACAAAGCCTATTGTATAATAAAGTGTTGAATAGCTCACGTAATTTATTGAATATTTACTGAAAGTGAAAAACAGGATGGTTGTGTGGGAACAGAATGGTTGTAAGTCTATCAGTTGTTTGCCCTCCTGATCACGTGGATGACTGGGAGCTTCAGCTCACTGCCACTGCCCAGCATCATGAGAGAGTATCATACTGCACATCACTAGTCCAGGAAAAGATCAAAATTTGAAGTACAGTTTCTACTGAGTGTGTATTGCTTTGGCACCATCATAAAATAAAAAAGGAGTCCAATCATCATGTCAGGAACCGTCTGTATACGTTACATGATCTAATTCCAAATCACAACTACTTGATGCAGTCAAGTGGCAGGTGTGCCTGTTCCCATTTTATAGATGAGGAAACCGATGTGCAGAGAGGTTACAGTTTGCCCAAGGACACACAGCTGGTAAGTTACAGAGATGGAACTCATGCATTTACCACCACATCCTCCTCCTGGAGGCTTTAATTCTCAAAATAAATCAACTCTGTTGTTTAGGTCTTTTTCATTTATTTTAAGGAAGCAACATTCTGGATTAATTTTAAGTAAAAGTACCCCGAAGGTACACTGAATTTTCAGACTTGGACAGCTGATTATCTGATGGAGCTATAGTGTTTCCATTTCTCTTATGGTTGGGAGAAAGGCCATTCTCCATGCTTCTCTTTTCATTTGATTTCCTATTGGCATCTCTGTTTCCCTCTATACTCTTCAACAGTCAAGCCAGATGCCAATTGTCTGTGTGAAGACACACTGCTTCTCAAATACACCAGGATGCCAAATGTATGAGTAATGTTTGACCATATGTAACTCTCCCAAGTAAACTCCTGGGTACTTATGTTCCAATGTCAGCACCGAACAACAGGAAGACTGTAAATCCCATCACCTAACCAGAAGGCTCACATATGCCTCATATTTATAAATTTTCTATAGGTGTAAATGCAGTCTAAATTTGACTTTTTAGTGTGATAGAGATGTTGTATGCTTTCTCCGTGGAGGCAGTGAGAGCTTGCAAAAATACAAATTGATGGGACCTCAACAGGTTATTGCTGTCATTATTGATTATAGCAATTGATTATTGTGGAGAAACTTGCAAGCAGGGAACATTTCTCAAGACAGATCCTGAAAGAAAAGAAGAGAAGAATGTGTAAGTGGTAGACGATAGAAATGCTACAAAAAAATAAAAGGTTGAACTACATATACTAACTGGGCCAGGAAAATTCCCTGCAGCTGCACAGCATGGGCTTAAATTCTGGAACTTCAAGCAAAGTATTTCAAAGGACCTAGGATAGAGGCTAGAATTTTAAGAAATGTCTTTACCACTTCCCAGCCCCCTCCCAACTCCTGAGATGCTGCCCTAATCGTCATGGAAAAAGCAAAAACACAAAACAAAACCCCTTTAGGAGGATTTACTACATGCAAAGCTTTTTTTGGGACCTGGTGCAAGTTAAGATGAAATAGGCCTTCGTCCTCAAGTCACTCGTGGTTTAGTACAGGGAAACTTCATTACCGTCAACGTGCCTAACAACACAAGGCAGGAAGCCGGAGTGGAAAGCAACATTTCTTTGAAATGGCCCCAGTATTGGGAGAGAGGCTGAGACTCTTAACTTGCCTCTGAGCTGGCTAAAGGATCTGGTGAAAAGAGAGCTCTCTGTTGAACTGCAGTCTCTTCTTGCCTCTGAGCTGGCTAAAGGATCTGGTGAAAAGAGAGCTCTCTGTTGAACTGCAGTCTCTTCTTGCCTCTGAGCTGGCTAAAGGATCTGGTGAAAAGAGAGCTCTCTGTTGAACTGCAGTCTCTTCTTCTAGCAGGTATTAACAGCCCTATTGGTAATAAAAGAGCAAGTATTTATCAGGCACTTACATGTGCTAAGCGCTTTAATTCTTTTTTTCATTTGACTTTCAAAACAACCTCATGGAGAGATACCATTTTTGCCGCGCGCCCCCCCAGTACGCGGGCCTCTCACTGTTGTGGCCTCTCCCATTGTGGAGCACAGGCTCCGTACGGGCAGGCTCCGCGGCCATGGCTCACGGGCCCAGCCGCTCCGCGGCATGTGGGATCTTCCCGGACCGGGGCACAAACCCGCGTCCCCTGCATCGGCAGGCGGACTCTCAACCACTGCGCCACCAGGGAAGCCTGAGATACCATTCTTATACCTGAATTACAGTGAAGTGAACTGAGGTTGCGAGGATAAAATAACTTGTCAAGGTCATAATTGTAGGCTCATAAAATTGTTGATCCCATAGAAAGTTGCATTTTCTTTCTACAGAGATGCGGATGTGTTAACCATTCTCTAAAGGAGGTGTACTTCAGGTCACAAATGTGTTACTTTTCACCTCTGCCAAGGCAAACCCTATTCATCCTGCAAGAATTGTGGGACTGGCTCAATTTCCATCAGAAACTCTTCCTGGGACCCAGTGACCTGTCTTTCCAAATAGCACCTAGCACACTTGTGCCTGCCTCATTTATATGGCAATTAATTATGAACTGTCCTGAGCTCTCACTTATCACACAGTACTGTTTAACTTCATTTAATCTTTCCATCTGGCTTGTAAACTCCTTCAAAGTTGGAGGCTTTGTCTTAGGAATCATAAAAATAAGGCTTCTATAGCATCCACCACACTGTCATTGTAATCATTTTTAAAATTTATTTGAATTAAAGTTGTATTCATTATCTATTGGGGCTTAACAAATTACCACAAACATTGTGATCTCACAATTTCCGTGGGTCAGAAGTTGGCCACATCTTGACTATGTCCTTTGTAAAACTGCAACTGAGGTGTCAGCTGGGGCTCAGTTCTCATTTGGAGGCTTGCGTGGTGATGGTTATGCTGTCAAGCTTACTCAGGTTGTTGGCAGAAGTCACTTCCTTGTGGATGTAAGACTGAGGTCTCCAGCTTCTTGTTGGCTATCAGGTGGAGCTGCTCTCAGCTCCTATAGGCTGCCCCCAGTTCCATGCTACATGGTTCTCATCCATAGATCCTCTTCCAAAATTGCAGTTTCCTTCTTCAAAGCCAAGCAACCGAGAGCTTCTGGAGTGAGTCCGTTATTAAGATGGAGTCTTACATAATGTAACAATCCCATCACCTTTGCCATATTCTATTGGTTAGAAGCAAGTCACACATCCTGCTCACTCTCAAGGGGATAGAATTATTCAAGGGCTTGAACAGCAAGAGTTGGGGATCATGAGAAGCCCACCTTAGAGTCTATCTACTGCAAAAGTGAGAGAAGCAGAAAATGCACAAATATTTGAGACTATCGAATTCATCTAGCAAATCAATAATAGTACTTGAAATAGAATTCAGAAATCCGATTCTGATCTTGTTCTAACTACTAAATCATCACCATCAATAGTGAGATGGCCTTGGCTACATAGTCAGTTCTGGCTGGTGGAGACAGAGCCTAGGAATTAATCAACTAGAGGTGTGTGTTAAGGGAGATAACTTGCTGTGAATAATCACTGTCCAAAGTGGTGTGGTCAACTCAAACTTCACTCTTGCTGGAGCTGAGATACAAGGTCATCTATCCAGGAGTGGGCAGCAAAGACCTGAGTGTATTAAGATTGCGGTTCATTCAGTCTCTCAGAGAGAGAAGTTGGAAAGGTCCAGCTAGTTTGTCAGGACCTTAGCCTGAAAGGACCGGGATATAACCTAGTGGAGGATTCATCTGCTAACAGGAAGCCGAGATGGAGCCACAGCTATGAAGAATGGAGAAACACATGTGGGGTGGAGGTTGGATTGTGGCTCATTGTGCCCATTCCTCGCTCACAGGACTAGCATTTGGCTGCATCTGTGGGCAGAGGGAAGGCTCCTAATGTACTCCCTGTGGAGAGCCTCACTGAAGGGAGAAGCTGAGAATTATCTCAAGAAATGTAGGCTCTGATTCCATATTGATCAAATTTGTCAGATCCAATACATATTTGCATTTTGTTTTTCTCTGAATATAAGATACATTTTCTTAATTATTTTTAATGACCTCTTTTTCCATCTTCCTTTCTCTTCTCCTTTTCTTTAAACACTTTAACTTTTATTAAAATCCTTGGATTACTATCCACTTACTCTTTTTTCATTGAAAATCTAATGATAAGATATAATCCTATCGATTGAACAAATTGTATCAGATATGCTTTTTTGCATATTGCTTATTTATTACAACTTCCTATACACTTTAAAATAACACATGTTTTATAGGGTCTTTCTCCCATGACTCATTGTTGGAGCTGGTCTGAGAAGGAGTTATTCTCCAGACATGGCACCATTGACCCTCATTTCGAATTACATTTTAAATATATTTTTAAAAAGATATTTCATTCACCGAATCCCCACTGAGCTTTTTATTGTGGAAAATTAGGGCCTGTAAATCATCCCCCTCGGAAAACTATAAATTTTATACAATTGAAACATTCCATGGACTGGGCTTGGCACTTTGATGAAACCACTCCTTTACTTCTCATAATTTATGTGCTTTCCCCATTCTTCTCCCTTCCGTGCCATCATCATCTTGCCCTCCCAGCAACAGCGGGGGCTGGTATCGTGCCTTTAAATTGCTCACTGGGGTTTACTGAGTATAAGTTTTGAGTGAATTCATATAAACCCACAATATTACAACCTATCCAAAATTATGAATAATAAAACTTTTCATTTTCTCTTGGCAGGCAGAAGGGACCAGGTTGATCACGAGGGAGGTAGCTCAGCGCGACGCACTGGGGAAGGACAAAGTCCATGGAGCCAGGTGACATGGGATCTACGAGTGGCTTCCTGAGTCCCAGGCCTCAGTTTCCTCAGAAATTGGTAGGTGCAGATGGGTGATTTTTAAGGTTCTTTTTAGCTGTCACTCATTCTGATTCTGTGGCTTGAAGATGGTTCTCGGCATGTTGCTTCTTTTAAAGGGTAGTTAGGAAACCCAACAAGATATATCTCAAAGGTTTGATGTGCTATCTTGAATGTGGGTGGTTAACTCTCATTTTTTAGGGGAAAGCACAATAGTAGTAAAGAACAAAGCACTCCTGTTTTTTGTCTGTTGGTTTTGCACTGGATTGTGAGGTCTTGGAAACCAGGGCCTGTGTCTTATTTAACTTGGAAACCTTGGCTTTTAGTATAGAACCAGATACTAAATAATAATAAAAGCATTCAATAATAAAAGCATTGAAAAAAAATCATTGAATGAACACAGAGAATCCAAAGGTGTGTTGCCTCCATAAATTCAAGTGCCAGACACACAGTAGGTATTTGATACATATTTGTTGAATTTCCAACAAATGGGCTACTTGCCATCATTGGGATGTTCGAATTTCCCTGTGTCCATTCCCAGTCCAGTTGGAATCTTTATATCTTAGTGTTCTTCCTCACTAGAACTCCAGATGGGTCTTCTAAGAAATTGCTAGCTTTATGGCATTGCTAGTACTCACAGTCATGGAAAGAGTTTTGCTGCTGGAGAAACAGGACAGAATTAGAAGATAGAAGTGGTATGGCAGAGTGGCTGAACTTGAGCTTTGGAGTGAGACCTGGGCATACATCTTAAAATCACTGTGACCTTGGGTGGAATATTCCCTCTGCTAAGCTCTCTCTATCTGTTGAATTGGCAGGGGGCGGTCATAATTGTGTAGCATGGTGGGGGTCATAATTGTACTTATCTCTTAGGGTAGAAGCAAGGATTCAAACAGATCATCTATGTCAAGTGCTTAGCCCAGTGCTCATATATAGTAAATATTCAGTAAATGTGGGCTATGATTTATTTTTAATTATTATTATTAGTATTGGTGTATACATCAGTACTTGCTATAGTTTTTACTTTTGTGTTGAAATTCAGATTCTTTTGTGGCAGTGTAACTATTGTCCTATGTAAAACTTGTTTCAGTTTTAATTTAACCATTTATTTAGCTTTTCAGGGCATATTTTGAGATCCTTGCATTAAAAGAAAAGAGTATCTCTGATACTCATTTGAAGAACCTCACCATTTTGGATGGAGAGTGTCACTTCGATTTCTTGTTATTCTGAAATACAGCTTTTGTGATTCCAGGCTTTTGAGAAAGAATGAGAATATAGTGCTCTATAGAAAGGGTCTGGTATCTCTTTTTTCCCATGGAAATTTTTTTCCCAGTAGTTGTCAGTTATGACTTTGCCTACACGCAATTATAATATAACACACTACTATTTAAGGAAGAATAGTATTTAGGGTCAAGAATGCAAAACTGTCTGAAATGCTACTTGAAAATCAAGATGAAGCCAGTTAGTTGCCTTTTCTTTGACCTGCTTGCAGGATACCCTGACAAGGTATGAACTGGAATATGTGTCTTGGAAATATTTACCCCCTAAATATTAAAAACATAAATAAGCAGTAGAGTTTGGGGTGACAGTGGATCTAAAGTGATGGCCGCCCAGCCTTTGCTGGTCAAATATGGCTTACCTAATAACATGTCAGCCCTAAATCACTTCACTGCAGGCAGGTTTGCAGCTGAGGTAGTTGCACAAAAACATTCCTTCAAGACCATTTAAAAAAGGCTGAATAAGCAAAGTATCCTGTGTGACAACACTCAGTATCAAAGGGGCGTTCAGGTACACATATTATTGCCCATGGCTCCATGCCCAATAACCTTTTCCTCATAGAGATATATTCCCTGGACAGAAAACAAATCTCTTTCCAAGTCAGAGAACTTTATCAGATTTATCTCTCATTGTCAGATCAGCATGTAGGAAACAAATGAAGTCTGCAGCATGATTCAGATTAGAAGCAGAGCAATTTACAGTGTTCACTGGCTTCTCGTAAACCTTATTAATCTTTGGCACAGGGTGCCAAGGAGCCATAAAGAATCGTCCAGCTGAACATTTATATCTGCTTAGTCTCTTATTATATATCCTCAAAACAGCTTAAATAATGGCAGCCAGAGCATCTCGTGAGCAGGAAATGAGAAAGTTACACATGTTTTTGTCTTATAATCAAATATTCTTCCCTATCTTTTTAAAGTCTCCCCCTGGGAGGCAGAGTACTGTTTTTTTGGTTTCATTTTTCCTTAAGCTGTTGCCTGTAATTTCTACTTTGTTTTAGATTTGTCACAGCTCTATAATGGAATTAGTTTGCTTATTTATGCTCATGTCTTCTATTATTTTGGATTCGGGGCATTTCTTAATTCAGTCATGGCTATGTAGTTGCTTGAATTCATATTCCCTTTTGAGTTCTAGCCCATAGTGTCCTAACAATGTGAACACATTATGGATAGCACCAATTATTTATTTATTAGAGTCAAATTTTCTTTTTCTTTAAGGTCCTCAATATATTTAACCTAATAAGACAAATAGGTAACATTTGTAGAAAACTTATTGTATGGCAGGCATCTTACATTTTAATCTTACTTAATCATCATAAATAAGGTAAGAACTAGTATCATGAGGTAAGAACTAGTATCACCTTCATTTTAGAGATGAAAGAAAAATCGTTTTCCTGGGACGATTATAAAACAGAAGAGAATCAAAACAGAAGAGAATTATAAAACAGAATCGTTTTCCTGGGACGATTATAAAACAGATTATATAAACAGAAGAGCCAGAAATTGCATCCTAACATCCTGCTCTTATCCACTGCATTGCACTCCATCTCTGACACTATAGTTCATTGAATGCAATGCCTTAGAAAGCATGAGTGTAACAGAGAAGATGGGAGGAAGATGTGAAGAAAGAATGTTAAATGTGGAAAGAGGAATAACATGGAGTTTTACCAAGAGTGGAACTGAGGGAATCTTAGTCACACAATTGGCTCTTATTGAACTGAATTGTCTTCTCAGGTGCCTTGTTAATGGGCAGTGATGTGGGTGGGTCATTCACACATTCTGATCACTAGAAGAGGACAAACTTATGCTATATAGGATTACATATTTTTTAGTACTTTTTTATTTTGAAATAATTTTAGACTCAAAAAAGTTATAAAGTACAGAGAGCTTCATACTCCTTTACTCAGTCTTCCTCAATTATTAATATTTTACATTTGTTTTTATCCTTTTCTCTTTCTTTAGATACTTAATATTATTTTATGAACCATTTGGGAATAAGTTACATACACAGTGGCCCTATACCCCTAAATACTTCGGTGTACATTTTTTTAAGAATAAGTAAATTCTCTTACATAGCCACATTATAATGGTTATCTTCTGAAAATTAACACTGATTCAATGCTAATGTCTAATCTATAGATTGTATTTATATTTCACCAGTTGTACCAATGAAAATATTTTGGGAGGGTGTGTTCCGGCACCAATCTAGGATCACATGATGCATTTAGTTGTCATGTCCCTTTAAGTCAGGAACAGTTTCTTTGTCTTTTTCCATTTTAACATTTTAAAAAGGAGTTCAGGTCAGTTGTTTTGTGAACTGTCTTTCAACTTGAGTTTGTCTGATGTTTCCTCATGATCGGATTGAAGTTACACACTTTGGGGGGGAATAACACTGAAGCAAAGTTGTGTTCTTCTCAGTGCATCGTGTCAGGAGGCACATGATACTAACTTGTCCCATTATTGCTGCTATTAACAGGTTTCTTTAGTGTAAACTTGCAATTTTTCAATGAATTAAAGTTAAAATTTGATTTAGATGCTGGTTTCTGGGAATTTGTTTCAAAGAAGGTCCATTACCCGAGCAACTTTGAATATTCTGAAAAATCTAGTTTCTGATCTCTAAGTCTCAGGAACACGCTGCGAAAAGTGGTGATTCAGCTGAGATGTTCCTTTAGGGAGAATTAACCTAAATCCCACCCCTGACACCAGAATCTCAGGTTGTGCTTCGGTTGGTACTTAAGGAAGTGTCTTGGTATTTGGTGAATCTTTAATAGATACATGAAATATCAAAATATTTCTATGTTAAAAAAATATGATTTTTACCATAGATTCCGGTTATGGGTGAGTAGAGTAATTTCTAGAGCAATTGCTCTTGGGGTGGGAATAGGGGTGTGTGATCAGTTAGCTCTGAGCTGTTGTTGGACAAGGAAATAGATGCCTTCCTATCTAGTCTGAAGGCCCAATTCATTGCAGCAAGATAAGGCTAAGTGGGAAGGGCTGACATCTGAAACTGCAACCTTCCTTGAAATGGAGGAAGCTCAGTTTGGCAGAACATCATCTCCTGGAAGGCAGTAAGGGATGGTGCTACTTGTGAACATTTGGGGATTATATTAAATGATGGCGGTGTCCAGACAGCAGGCAGGTGGGTCTACCAGCAGCCCGTGTGTGTGTGTGTATGTGTGTGTGTGTGTGTGCGTGTGCGCACGCTTGTATGTGTCATGGGGAAATGGGGAAGGTGTGTAAGTGGGGGTGGCACAGATAGAGAATAAAATTAGAAAGGGAAAGGCAGGTGAGGACCCAACTGTCAAGGGCTTGGGGCATTAAGCAGACGCACAGACTGGTACTCCAGCCCAGGGAAACAAGTCAGAAGACTGTAGAACTGGACTACAAACCAAGTCTGGGCTGGTACTGAGTAGCACTTGAAGGAGACTCCTGACAGAGAGGCTAGAGAACTAGGGAACTTTTTAGCCTAAAGTCTGGTCTGGTCTTAGAGATTGAGGAAAAGAAACAGAGAATTTCAGCTGGTGGAGAAGCAGGGCACAGGGTCTGTGGACAAAGTGTGATGGCTTATGCTGTTAAAGATCTGAGGCACATAATCAGCATTTAGGCAATCAGTGTGAGCAGTTGTATTCACCTCAACCAAGTTACGCTCACCTTAGGGTTGCACTGTTATTGGGTGGGGTAGGGTTTTTTTGCATTTTATGAAAATTTCGCTCTTTCAGGGTTATCCTTCAATCACATATCAGTTGCGCAGTGTGTTGGAGCTGAGAAACACATAGCATGATTTGGTCTGGTCTCCATACCCTTCCAAGAAATACCTTAAGACTGAGCAACATGGTTTTCTTTCCATACATTTGAGTTGGGTGACAGTAGAAGGAGAAAACCAGAATGCTCCATGAAATATGTATTGTTAAAGAACTGTCAGAATAAAATTATTTTAGAAAATAATTGCTTTAAAAAAATTTGGGTAAGATGTAGACATAGAGAATGGACTTGAGGACACGGGTGGGGGGCGGGGGGGAAGCTGGGAGGAAGTGAGAGAGTGGCATGGACATATATACACTACCAAGTGTAAAATAGATAGCTAGTGGGAAGCAGCTGCATAGCACAGGGAGATCAGCTCTGGACTTTGTGACGACCTAGAAGGGTGGGATAGGGAGGGTGGGAGGGAGGCTCAAGAGGGAGGAGATATGGGGATATATGTATGCATATGGCTGATTCTCTGTGTTGTACAGCAGAAACTAACACAACATTGTGAAGCAATTATACTCCAATAAAGATGTATTAAAAAAAAATAAATGATTGCTTTTAAAAAAAAAATGCCCATTCTTGCCTCTGTAATTCTGTTCCCTTTCAGCTTCCTTTTTAAAAATCCCTTTCTTCTCCCATGACATTTCCTATTCGTTTAATTTAAGCAATGTTCCTAGAGAGTTGTATAAACATAAAAAGGGACAGTGGAAACCCATAGAAACACATGCGTGTGTGTATATAAAGCATTTTTGGGGTCAAAGCTTTGCAGGGCTCATGCAGTTGGGAAAAAGAAGTGTTTCATTGTGATCACACTGCTATTTGAATCTAGTGTTGTTGTCATCATGATTTAACATTTATTGCAAGTCTGTAGTTCCCTGGACAAGACCCTGGAATTAAATGTCAACTCTGCTTAGTGAATTTATGCTTGAAACTAGATAGCAAAGCCACAAAATGGAAAAAGATAATACTTCCAAAACAGAAATATTGAATAATGCATTCCCAGAAAAGGTAGGTAAGGAGAAAATGAGTTTGATCCAGGCAGTTAAGAATGAAGCAAGTGTGAGAAGACTTAAATATAGAGCTTAGGGATAGTTTGCAGCCATTTCCAAGACCCCTGGGAGGGACCATGGAGATTGCATGACCTAACACTTTAATCCTCCTCTGCCACAGCTCAGGCCCCATGGGGAGGAGTCTTGATGAGGAGACTCCCTGTCTTGGGTAATAATAACAAGCTGCCCTCTCTGTGGCGGATTTTCAGGTGGAAGTCTTACTCTGTTCTTTGCATAACCAATGCAGCAAATAATCCAGTCCTCAAACTGGGAGGGAAACCCTGAGAGTTTTTTTTAAGGATGTAAATGTCATTCAAAAATAAAGATAAAATTTCTTAGAATAAGTTTTTTTTTTCCCTTTAACATGTGCATCAGACCATCTCTTTCCTACCTCAGACACCCCCTACACATTTTAATACTAAATGTCTCTTAATAACAAAAGTAAACTGCATGTTATTTATGGAAACTGCACAATATTAACTTTGCTAATTACATGGTTGCTCACTTTCCCAGGACCCCGTCACCTCCTGTTTACTTCCAACTGCTGTGGCCACCATGTGTTTTAAGAGTAAGACAGAAATAATAAACTGCAAGTTTCACGTGTTATTTCTGCAGCTCACACAGGGAATTTGCCATCTGGGTTTGTAGGGTGCATCATCTCAATGGAGTGAGTTGGGTGGACTTCCCTTTTCACCTGCCTATATAACTTTGGGGAAATTTCAAATGGAGTTTTGAGGCCAAAGCAACCCAGGTTCAGAGACCTGGTATGGCAACTTACTTAGTATGTGAAATCTTCAGCAAGTAGCTTCTCTGCCTCTTGGCTCTCTGTATATAAATTAATGATAATGAGTCCTAATTTCTAGTGTGGCTCTGAATCTTAAATGGTGTGATACAGATGGTGCCTGGTGCTTGGCATAGGGTAAGTTGTCAATGAATGATGGTTCTTAGTTTCTTTCCATTCCATTTTATGTTCCTTCAAGCTTTTGAATGCTAAACTGAGAAGGCACAAAAGATGGCATATATACCAGCCTTGCTCTAAATCCAGAATTAAAAGCTCAAACTGGGCTACGTTCTGCAGGGGGATTTGCTGTGTCATGAGAACTACTATTTGCCTGGTGTTAACTATTCCTCCCATCCCTCCTTGGTTAGTGAACTGGTGCCACCATCTGCTTATTGGAGAACTGAGCTATTTGTAGAGGGATGTACATCTCTGGACCCCAGAACTGAGCTTGACTAAACTGATAAGTCAGTCAGCAACCCTTTACTGAGGTCTACTAAAAATGGCAGGAGTGGTTCAGCCTCTCCAGATCTGTGAAATAATTCCTGTGGTTACATCAACTTGCGTCTTTGGATCTATAAATTCTGTCTTTTCTTTTTCTTCAAGGGTTTTCTACTTGAATACTGTTTCGCCTCAAACAGCCTGTTCCATTCTGACAGAGTGGAGATATGGAGTTTCCCTCAACTGACACAGCTTGGCTAAGTGCCAGCCAAGAGTTCCTCCAGGGTATTTTAGCTGTGGGATAAGTTACAGATAGCTTGGCCTTGCTATCTGCAAGGATCATTTGTTGTAGTAATAACAATCACTGGGTACATAATTGGTTGTCTAAAAACGTGAACTTTATTAATTACCCTCAATTTCTGCTTGGCTGCTGGCAACTACGTCTGGACTCTATTTCTTGGCATTCTCTCATCTGCCATTTCTACCACAAATCCTTTACTGATTTTTAGCTGCCTACTTTCCTCTATTTCATTGTCTGTCTTTCAGCCTCTGGCTTTTACTGTGATTTTTCACTAAACCGGAGATTTAATGTCCTCCTCCGTTGTAAGGGAAAGAAACTTAGTCCCCTTGAATCAATATCTCCTCATATCTTCTGGTTTTCTATGTCTGCTATAGCCCGATAACCTATTACTGAAGTAGGCTATGCATTTCTAGACTATCAAATCCACTCAATATACACTTATTGAACATACGGCAGTAGGCTTGTAGCTGGAAACAGAGGTGAAACCCCCTCTCTGTCCTTGAAGAACTCCCATTCCGTTTGGGAAGTTAGGCATTTAAACAACCACCATACAATGTGCTAAGTGCTATAACTAAAATATAAACAAAGTGGCTTTTGGGGGTCTGATGTTGCCTCCATATGCATCTGAAGCAAGCTATAGTATTTTGACCTCCTCTAGAGTAACTATATATCTCTGTTTGCCCAGCAGTTCTGATTTATTAATAAGGCCCTTTTTCACTTTTGGTGTCTTTATTTCAAAGATAAATTGCATGGTTTTCCTATTTATAAATCAAAGACCAACATATAAGGCTAGTTTAGTTGAGGAACAGTTACATTGCTGTTTATCAATAATTTTTAAGTTGCCTGGATTTACATAAGTGGTTGAGGCAATGGGGTAGGTTCCTGATCTGGTTCACCTTTCTCACCAGCAGTAATACTGTACTTTTCTCAGCTTACATCAAATGTAGGGAAGCAATCCTTTGTCCCAGCCTCTTTGTGTTCTTTTAATAAATAGATTCAACAATAGTATGACTTTCCAAAAGCATTTTTCCCTCACCCATTTGAGTTTTAAAACAACTCCCAAGGAGCTGACTAAATACCTGGGGGGGGGGGGGGAAGACTAGTCCATTGAAAACTATTTTAAAGTAGAATAGAAAAGAAAAAAATTGGAGTATCTTTCATGCTATGATGCTGTGTTGTTTTATGAAATTTGTCTCAGCTTTTTATATACACACACATATATATGTACTGTCTTGATGAAAATGTATTTCTTTTCTTTAAAGTTTTTAAATTTAATTTAATTAATTTTTTTATACAGCAAGTTCTTATTAGTTATCCATTTTATACATATTAGTGTATACACGTCAATTCCAATCTCCCAACTCATCCCACCACCGCCCTGCCCCCTGCCACTGTCCCCGCTTGGTGTCCATACGTTTGTTCTCTACATCTGTGTCTCTATTTCTGCCCTGCAAACCGGTTCGTCTGTAACCATTTTTCTAGGTTCCACATATATGCGTTAATATAAAATATTTGTTTTTCTCTTTCTTTTTTTTTTTGCTGTACGCGGGCCTCTCACTGTTGTGGCCTCTCCCGTTGCGGAGCACAGGCTCCGGACGCGCAGGCTCAGCGGCCATGGCTCACAGGGGCAGCCGCTCCGCGGCATGTGGGATCTTCCCGGACCGGGGCACGAACCCTTGTACCCTGCATCGGCAGGCGGACTCTCAACCACTGCACCACCAGGGAAGCCCTGTTTTTCTCTTTCTGACTTAATTCACTCTGTATGACAGCCTCTAGATCCATCCACGTCTCTACAAATGACCCAATTTCATTCCTTTTTATGTCTGAGTAATATTCCATTGTATATGTGTACTACATCTTCTTTATCCATTCATCTGTCGATGGGCATTTAGGTTGCTTCTTTGACGTGGCTATTGTAAATAGTGCTGCAGTGAACATCGGGGTGCATGTGTCTTTTTGAATTATGGTTTTCTCTGGGTATATTCCCAGTACTGGGATTGCTGGGTCATATGGTAATTCTATTTTTAGTTTTTTAAGGAACCTCCATACTGTTCTCCATAGTGGCTGGATCGATTTACATTCCCACCAACAGTGCAGGAGGGTTCCCTTTTCTCCACACCCTCTCCAGCATTTATTGTTTGTAGGTTTTTTGATGATGGCCATTCTGACCAGTGTGAGGTGATACCTCACTGTAGTTTTCATTTGCATTTCTCTAATGATTAGTGATGTTGAGCATCCTTTCATGTGTTTGTTGGCTATCTGTATCCTTTTTGGAGAAATGTCTATTTAGGTCTTCTGCCCATTTTTTGATTGGGTTGCTTGTTTTTTTAATATTGAGCTGCATGAACTGTTCATATATTTTGGAGATAAATCCTTTGTCTCTTGATTCATCTGCAAATATTTTCTCCCATTCTGAGGGTTGTCTTTTCGTCTCGTTTGTAGTTTCCTTTGCTTTGCCATAGCTTTTAAGATTCATTAGGTCCCATTTGTTTATTTTTTTATTTCCATTACTTTACGAGGTGGATCAAAAAAGATCTTGCTGTGATTTATGTCAAAGAGTGTTCTTCCTATGTTTTCCTCTAAGAGTTTTATAGTGTCTGGTCTTACATTTAGGTCTCTGATCCATTTGGAGTTTATTTTTGTGTATGGTGTTAGGGAGTGTTCTAATTTCATTCTTTTACATGTAGCTGTCCAGTTTTCCCAGCACCACTTATTGAAGAGACTGTCTTTTCTCCATTGTATGTTCTTGTCTCCTTTGTCATAGATTAGTTGACCATAGGTATGTGGGTTTATCTCTGGGCTTTCTATCCTGTTCCATTGATCTATGTATTTTTGTGCCAGTACCATACTGTCGTGATTACTGTAGCTTTGCAGTATAGTCTAAAGTCGGAATCGGATTCCTCCAGCTCCGTTTTTTCCCCTCAAGACTGCTTTGTCTATTCGGGGTCTTTTATGTCTCCATACCAATTTTAAGATTTCTTGTTCTAGTTCTGTAAAAAATGCCACTGGTAATTTGACAGGGATTACATTGAATCTGTAGATTCCTTTGGGTAGTATAGGCATTTTCACAATATTGATTCTTCCAATCCAAAACATGGTATATCTCTCCATCCATTTGTGTCATCTTTGATTTCTTTCATCAGTGTCTTATAGTTTTCTGAGTACAGGTCTTACCTACTTAGGTATGTTTATATCTGGGTATTTTATTCTTTTTCTTGCAATGGTGGATGGGATTGTTTCCTTAATTTCTGTTTTTGATCTTTCGTTGTTAGTGTATAGGAATGCAAGAGATTTCTGTGCATTTTGTATCTTGCAAATTTACCAAATTCATTGATTAGCTCTAGTAGTTTTCTGGTGGCCTCTTAGGATTCTCTATGTATAGTATCATGTCATCTGAAAACAGTGACAGTTTTACTTCTTCTTTTCCAATTTGTATTCCTTTTGTTTCTTTTTCTTCTCTGATTGCCATGGCTAGGACTTCCAAAACTATGTTGAATAATAGGGGTGAGAGTGGACATTCTTGTCTTGTTCCTGATCTTAGAGGAAATGCTTTCAGTTTTTCACCATTGAGAATGATGCTTGCTGTGGGTTTGTCGTATATGGCCTTTATAATGTTGAGAGAGATTCCCTCTATGCCCACTTTCTGGAGAGTTTTTATCATAAATGGGTGTTGAATTTTGTCAAAAGTTTTTTCTGCATCTATTGACATGATCATATGGTTTTTATTCTTCAATTTGTTAATATGGTATATCACATTGATTGATTTGCATATATTGAAGAATCCTTGAATCCCTGGGATAAATCCCACTTGTTCATGGTGTATGATCCTTTTAATGTGTTGTCAGATTCTGTTTGCTAGTATTTTGTTGAGGATTTTTGCATCTATATTCATCAGTGATATTGGTCTGTAATTTTCTTTTTTTGTAGTATCTTTGTCTGGTTTTGGTATCAGGGTGATGGTGGCCTCATAGAATGAGTTTGGGAGTGTTTCTTCCTCTGCAATTTTTTGGAAGAGTTTGAGAAGGATGGGTGTTAGCGCTTCTCAAAATGTTGGTTAGAATTCACCTGTGAAGCCATCTGGTCCTAGACTTTTTTTTGTTGGAAGATTTTTAATCACAGTTTCAATTTAATTACTTGTGATTGGTCTGTTCATATTTTTTATTTCTTCCTGGTTCAGTATTGGAAAGTTATATCTTTCTAAGAATTTGTCCATTTCTTCCAGGTTGTCCATTTTATTGGCATAGAGTTGCTTGTAGTAGTCTCTTATGTTGCTTTGTATTTCTGCGGTGTCCATTGTAACTTCTCCTTTTTCATTTCAGATTTTATTGATTTGAGTCCTCTCCCTCTTTTTCTTGATGTGTCTTGCTAAAGGTTTATCAACGTTGGTTATCTTCTCAAAGAACCAGCTTTTAGTTTTACTGATCTTTGCTATTGTTTTCTTTGTTTCTATTTCATTCATTTCTCCTGTGATATTTGTGACTTCTTTCCTTCTGACTTTGGGTTTTGTTTGTTCTTCTTTCTCTAGTTCCTTTAGGTGTAAGGTTAGATTGTTTATTTGTGATTTTTCTTGTTTCTTGAGGTAGGCTTGTATTGCTATAAACTTCCCTCTTAGAACTGCTTTTGCTGCATCCCATAAGTTTTGGATCGTCATGTTTTTGTTGTAATTTGTTTCCAGGTATTTTTTTATTTCTTCAGTGATCTCTTGATTATTTAGTAACGTATTGTTTAGTCTTCATGTGTTTGTGTTTTTTATGTTTTTTTCCCTGTAATTGATTTCTAATCTCATAGTGTTGTGGTTGGAAAAGATGCTTGATACGATTTCAGTTTTCTTAATTTTACCAAGGCTTGATCTGTGACCCAAGATGTGATCTATCCAGGAGAATGTTCCATGTGCACTTGAGAAGAAAGTGTAATCTGCTGTTTGTGGATGGAATGTCCTATAAATATCAATTAAATCTGTCTGGTCTAGTGTGTCATTTACAGCTTGTGTTTCCCTATTAATTTTCTCTCTGGATTATCTGTCTATTGGTGTAAGTGAGGTGTTACAAAGTCCCCCACTATTATTGTGTTACTGTTGATTTCCTCTTTTATAGCTGTTAGCATTTGCCTTATGTATTGAGGTGCTCCTGTGTTGGGTGCATATATATTTATAATTGGTATATCTTCTTGGATTGATCCCTTGATCATTATGTAGTGTCCTTCCTGTCTCTTGTAACATTCTTCAGTTTAAAGTCAATTTTATCTGATATTTGTATTGCTACTCCAGCTTTCTTTTGATTTCCATTTGCATGGAATATCTTTTTCCATCCCCTCACTTTCAGTCTGTATGTTTCCCTAGGTCTGAAGTGGGTCTCTTGTAGACAGCATACATACAGGTCTTGTTGTTGTATCCATTCAGCAAGCCTGTGTCTTTTGGTTGGATCATTTAATCCATTCATGTTTAAGGTAATTATCCATATGTATGCTCCTATTAACATTTTCTTAACTGTTATGGGTTTGTTTTTGTATGTCCTTTTCTTCTCTTGTGTTTCCCACTTAGAGAAGTTCCTTTAGCATTTGTTGTAGAGCTGGTTTCGTGGTGCTGAATTCTCTTAGCTTTTGCTTGTCTCTAAAGCTTTTAATTTCTCCATGGAATCTGAATGAGGTCATTGCCGGGTAGAGTAATCTTGGTTGTAGGTTCTTCCCTTTCATCACTTTAAATATATTGTGCCACTGCCTTCTGGCTTGTAGAGTTTCTGCTGAGAAATCAACTGTTAACCTTATGGGAGTTCCCTCGTATGTCATTGTCATTTTTCCCTTGTTGCTTTCAATAATTTTTCTTTGTCTTAAATTTTTGTCAATTTGATTACTATGTATCTCGGCATGTTTCTCCTTGCATTTATCCTGCCTGGGACTCTCTGTGCTTCCTGGACTTGGGTGGCTGTTTCCTTTCCCATGTTATGGAAGTTTTCGACTATAAACTCTTCAAATATTTTCACGGGTCCTTTCTCTCTCTCATCTCTTTCTGGGACCCCTATAATGTGAATGTTGTTGTGTTTAATGTTGTCCCAGAGGCAGAGGTCTCTTAGGCTATCTTCATTTCTTTTCATTCTTTTTTCTTTATTCTTTTCCTTGGCAGTGAATTCCACCATTCTGTCTTCCAGATCACTCATCCGTTCTTCTGCCTCATTTATTCTGCTATTGATTCCTTCTAGTGTATTTTTCATTTCAGTTATTGTATTGTTCATCTGTGTTTGTTTGTTCTTTAATTCTTCTAGGTCTTTGTGAAACGTTTCTTGCATCTTTTCGATCTTTGCCTCCATTCTTTCTCTGATGTCCTGGATCATCTTCAGAGTCATTATTCTGAATTCTTTTTCTGGAAGGTTGCCTATCTCCACTTCATTTTGTTGTTTTTCTGCGGTTTTATCTTGTTCCTTCATCTCGTAGCTAGCCCCTCTGCCTTTTCATTTTGTCTGTCTTTCTGTGAATCGAAGATGTATTTCTTAATGTGGGTCTAAACCAATAGAGGTTTGAATTAACTGCTCTAGACAAGCTTACCTAGGCACAGAATGAAGTGCTCTGAGCTGATTGCAGGCTAGAATATAGAGGTCACCCAAAAGGGATTCTGTTAACATCTGAACCATCCAGAATCCTAGTGGAAACTCCCAGGAAAAAGTAGAATATTGGTGCTAGGGACATTCTCTATCGGGGTACCAATTTGTGTGATGATTAGGTCATGAGACACCATGTTTAACTGTATGTGCCAGTTAACATTAGGTTTTTCTTTTTAAATTAATTAATTAATTAATTTGGCTGCATTGGATCTTCATTGCTATGCACAGGCTTTTCTAGTTGCGGTAAGTGGGGACTACTCTTCATTCCAGTGCACAGGCTTCTCATTGCGGTGGCTTCTCTTGTTGTGGAGCATGGGCTCTAGGCACGCAGGCTTCAGTAGTTGTGGTGCATGGGCTTAGTTGCTCCATGGCATGTGGGATCTTCCCGGACCACGGACTGAACCTGTGTCCCTTGCATTGGCAGGCAGATTCTTAACCACTGCGCCTCCAGGGAAGTCCCAACGTTAGGGTTTTTTTGCATGACCAGATATTTTGGACTGTGAACTCTTTGAGGACAGGGCCTGTGTGTTATTGCTAGAGGCTAAAACAGTGCCTGTACCATAGCAGGAATTTCCTGTGTACCCTGACTTTTCTTTCCTTCATACTACGCAACATACGTATGTTGCCATTAACGTCCTTTCTGCCTCATCCACTGGGAGCCATGTCTTATCATCTTTGTTTTTTTCTAATGTCTAATTCAACACCTAAAAGTAGATATTCAGTAAATTCGTTCATTCAATAAATGTTTTCTCTGTTATTCTGCAGAGTATTTTCTGTCAGCTGTGCAACAATAGTTCTAGAGGCGCACAGCTGAACAGGTTTGATAAATAGCAACTCTGTGAAGAACCAAGTCTACTGTGGCCTAAATGTCATCATACTGCCTAGCAAGTCACACTTGGCACTGATTTTTATACTGTATTATTTTACTTTCCATTCCTTTTGCTTAAAGTTTTTGTTTTTCTCCAAAAGTTTTGTGTGTCAACCCTATCTCCTACTGTCAAGCATTTCTTAATTTCGTGTGTGTTTTTTTCCATATACTTTGCTCCCTAAATCACTATGGAGGTGTAATAACATGGTCTAAACATCTACCTTCTGACCCCTCTTACCGAGGGCATCAGCTTTTTCTATGCTGCAGCTGGGGAGCCTTCATGGCACAGAGCTTCCTCTCCCTACCAGTCCCACCACCAAACCTACCTCTCCAGCTTCAGTGATTGCTGCTGTTTCTAATCTCAGGTGATTCCAATGTGCAGTGAAATTAAGAATGACTGCTTAGGCAGAGAATGAAGCCGCTTCATATTTAAAGTTCAAGAACTTTCTTCAGCACTCAGAATATATTTATGTCTCTTCTAGCCTTGCCCAAATCTGACAGTATTTATATTGCTGTTTGAGGTAAACCAGTTAGAATGTATGCTACCCAAGAGGGAAAAGGCATTAAATCATTACTTAACCTCTCACCTGTGCTGGTTATTAATCTGTTTTTTTACCTTCCAGATTCCATTTTATATTCCACTTTGTGATGCTGGGGCTGGGAATCTACAAATGACAATTCTTAGCCATCTGGCTCCTTGTGGGTGCTAGAGGAAGACCCTGTGGGAGGGAGGAGGAACTTGCTTCTTCCTGTCTGCTTTCTGTTCCTTCAGCATCACCCCAGCACTGACCTTTCACCCTGGAGTGGCAGGAGGTATTAGTTTCCAGCTTCTTTGGGTGCTCCCAGAATCAGTCTTGCTGCAGCCTCTGAGAAGAACTGGCAGCAATCAGGCGTGGATCCCAGCCTGTGGACACCTCCTCCAAGATTCTAGGTTACTGTAATCTCCTGTAGTTATTACCTGTGTTACTTTAGTGTCTTAAGAAAAAAAATCTTTCAATACTTGTTTAACCAGTTTCCTATATTAAATTACTGTGTGCAAATATCTGTTCTTTTCTTCTCTGACTGGATCTGACTCTTAAATTGCCTTACTTCAAATTAGTCTTTAGATTATCCAGTTTAACCAGTATGGCTCTACAACGAGTTGGGCTTTCAATGGAGGCAAAAAACAAGAAGGCTCAGGTAGCTTGTCTCCATCTGGGGCAATGACAGTGTGCTGGAAATCTTCCTAGGGGCCAAAACCGGGAGAGAGGATGCGAGAATGAAGAAGAGGTGGACAGACATGGGGGATGAAAGTACACTGGGTACAGTCCTTCATAATTTTGCTTGATCTGTTTTAGCTGAGAAACTCTGGGAGTATGAATCAGAGATAAATGGTAAGCAAGGAAGAATCTATAGTAATCCACAGTGACATTTGTTAGTAATACAAACCTTATGGCCTCCATCCCCTTTCCTTCCTATAGGCCCACAGTTTACAATTTTTTTCTGTATTTGTGGTCTCATCCTTAATCACAGGGCAGTGCAGATTGCTATTCTTCTTTTGGATGTGCGATTCACTCCTCCTACTGCTAAGAGTAGACCATCCTGTTCTTACATAACATGTAGTAAATCCATTTGGATATGTTTCATTAAGTCAAAACTTTAGGTTCTCAGATTTGTCTCTTTTGGTCAGCAGTATCTTAACTCTAGAAATAAGGTGGGTTCTATTTGGTCCAATTATCCCTACTGCATCTAATATATTTAACGTTACAACCATTTTATATAAGCAATGAGTTTTATATAATGTTACAACCATTTTTATATATTCATCACATACTGTCATGAATGAACTTTGGGCATTAATGAGGGAGAGTTAAATTCACACACCACTTTCTTATACTGTTTCATTGTCTTGAGACTTTGCTATTATTAACTGTTTTTGGAGTTATTTTGTGCTTAAAATGAACAAATATAATCGCCTCCTGAGTATATTTTTGCATATGCAACAATGTAAAGAAAAAGCAAATCTTGCTAAGATGCAGAACCTAGGACCAACAGCTATTCTAGAGGTTCAACCCTAGAAGGGTTCTGAATCACAGGCTCAAGCCTGTGATTCAGATTGTTACACCAGAAAATTGCAGAGGTGAATTTTGGTGGGGTTACTTATCAATAACTGAAACCACAAATATTAACTTTATGAATGTCTGGGTGCTACTTTGCCATAAGTGCACCAACTGTCAAGATTATATATTAAATTTTTATATTCATGCCAAAGAAATGGGATAACTATTCGCCAGTATATTTAGGGGAAATTTAATACAGCCTAGATCCTCTACCATGAATTCTATATCTCCTGGCCTCTAAAGAGATCCTTATTTCTTGCTTCTTATGCTTATTACTAATTATAGAAAAATTTTTAGTCTTAGTATCTGTTGAGCTGGCTGAGCAATACTGCAGCTTTCTAATCCAAAGTAGCTCATCTTTCTGTTCTTTGATGAGTCTGTTTCTCCATGTGATCAGCATTCTCTATGGTGTTGGAAGTGATGCTCTGTACCTTCTTTGAAAGGGAGAGTCAATTCCTGTTTGTCATCTGAAAATGGTTTCCCTATTGTATGATAACATCCAGGAAACAATCATCCTTTTTCTCTCACCTTGAATGGGTATGTTGAGCCACATTGTTAATATTGTCTAGTTTATTCTTAACGTTGATTATGTTAGTTTCAGTGCATAGTGTAATTGAGACCTTCAAGACCTTCAACTGAACCTTTTATTCTGACCTGTGATTGTTCTGCAGGACCATTGATTAACTTAAAAGGAATATGGATGACTAACTGTAACCCTACCATTTGACTGGGAAAACAAAAAAAACAACAACAATGATAATAAACCCTTCAAAATATTTGCCACCAGAAAGCAGTGAATAGGAGAAAGATCACTGAAAATGGAGTCAGGAAATCGAGTTTCTAGTCAAAGTACTACTACTATTAACTGTGTGACCATGGGCATTTCACTTAACCACTATGAACCTTAGTTTCCTATTCTATAATGCAAAATGTAAGTTATAATATGCATTTCTTCTACCTCACAGACAGAACGCTTAAGAGCCTGGAAATTCCCCAATTCCCCAATTTCTAGGCAGGTTGACTTTCTGGAAAAGGGCTTTATTTTCAGAGGATTTGATTATTGAGTTATCTTTATATTCCACTGCTGTCAGTAGATTTACCATAAATGCTTCCTGAGAGTCTCTCTCTTGAAGAGATTCAGGCCGCAGTTAAGTTCACCCCAGTTAAAAATAGAACCCTGAGAAGCAGCAGCTGTAGCACCTCTTAAACCTCTTCAAATAACATTGAATGACTAAGTGCCTGCTACTGTGGAGATAGTGCCCACAAAACCAGCAGCAGGCCCTCTCAGAAGACGATAACACTTTAAGTGGCTGTCAGTCCTTAGTAATTTCTAGTAGTTCAGGGCATGCTACCTTATCTTCTAAGAGTTCTAAAAGTTCCCGGGTGGTTGGGGGGGATCGCATGTTTGTTATTAAAAAGAAAAAAAAAACCCAAAAAACTCCCTCCCCACGACAAAATCTTTCAAAACAATACTGAACAAATAGGCATACAAGTCATAACAAAGTTCTGCCATCTGAATGGAGTAGGTAGCTGTAGTAA
The DNA here is from genome assembly GCF_000442215.2 of Lipotes vexillifer. NCBI lineage: Eukaryota > Metazoa > Chordata > Mammalia > Artiodactyla > Lipotidae > Lipotes > Lipotes vexillifer. Next base: position 1,314,638 of record NW_006773042.1, on the reverse strand, counting down.
TGTTGATGTCTGGCAGGTTTTGCGTAAAGGGCTGATGAAGCGATTGCATTTAGAAAATGAGCATTGATTTCTAGGAAGATGGACAAATTTACTTCCTTTCTTCCTATTTCTTGAAGAAATTACTAGCTTTCAGAAACATGACTCAAGAATTGAACTCAGCTCTAATGGATTTTCTTTTGATTCTTTAAGAAGAGTTTGAAAACAGACTTTCCTTATCTTCTCCATAATAGAAATTCTGACTATTAAGAAATTACCAAGTGAAAAATTATAGAAGGTACTGTGTTTGTAAGGCAAAGCTCAGAGGAAGATCTCTATTGTATTTCAACCAATATTCACTGTGGAGACATTTCTTTTCCCTTTTCTTAAATCTAAATTGCATGTATTCATTAATAGAAAAAATGACAACTATTTAGGCTGCCAAATCTCTTTTATAAACATTTCCTCAGGTAGGTAGGATTTTTATATACTTTCTGAAAGGGCCAAGTTGACAGACATGGACTTTTGCTTCATTACCACAGAGCTCTGAATCCGAATCCCTGAGTCAAAATATATGCCATTCACTTCCTACATTTGGTTGTGTGATCCCTCTGAAGGTTGGCCTAAGAGAGTCCTTTCTGATGAGACTTTCAGCACAATCATTAGTCCCTAGATAAACATGGGAATGTAGTCATTTGCAAAGTAAAAGCTCCCGAAGCAAAGGTTTGTCCTTTACAGTAAGAACAGGTCCAGTTTTCCTTAAAAGCTATGTGGTGTGATTTGAGAAATCTTGAACGCTTTGTCCCAAGTATGTTTCCCATTGAGCTCTAAATTTTCACAAATAGTGTGTCACTAAGTGGGTTAAATCTGTTTTTTTCCAGGCCATTCTCTTTAAAATATGGCAGTAGCTCTGGAAATGTCCTGACACCTTAGTGTGCTTGACTTCTAAGATCTTTTCTCCTTTGACAAAAGAGATAGTGTAGGATGAGAAAACTGGATGGCTGGCAGGGGAAACATGTTGGAAGAAGAAAAATGATGCACAGAATGGAAAATGAAGTGTCAGTGTGCTGATGAGAGTCAGCCTGTTTCTCTATCAGATGTCCTGAATTTATGAATGAGGATTCAATATGCCTATGCCCTGTGTTAGCCTTTGGAATGTTCCCATGAGCATCTGGCTGAGTGTAAATTGAGAATATCTTTCTGGAAAAACAAGTTGGAAATATTTATCAAGGGGATAAATAATATTCATATATATAGAAACAATAATTTCAATTGCAGGACTCTATCCTAAAAAGTAAACAGCAGTGAGCAAATTTGGACCCAAAGATGTTCATTGGGACATTACTTATAATTGCAAAAATAATCGAACAAGTTAAATGTTTATTAATTTATACGAGAATGAATACTATGAGAATGAATTTATGTCATGGATATGACTAAAACAGTATAAAAATATACTAATAATATGATCTCAAGCATATAAAATACATATGCATAGATAAAAGAATAGAATTTTAATTAGTGGTTGTCATTTTTCTTTATTCCTTTTGTATTTTCCAAATCTTCCACAATGGTCATTTATTACTTTAGAAACAGAAAAAAATATTTTTAAGGAATTCATCCGAAAGCAAATATTTGTGTCAAGGTTATAAATCTAAAATATAGTATCCTCTGAGGAGGTTGTCTATTGCTGTATAGCAATTTCCCAGTGGATAATTAAAGATCTGTCAGACTTTCCCATATGTATGGGTCCTTTATATTCAAGGGCTATAAGTCTACGTAAAGATGTCTACATAGGATGAAATTTGGCACCTAAATTTGACTTTGGATAGTATTATAGCTTGCTGTGGCCAAATTTGAGATTAAAAACAAATTGGATGGAGTTTAGTTTTCTAAGCCGTTTTCTTACAACTGGACAATGGCAGATACATGTGAAAAGCAGAGGAAGCCTGGAGTTAGGTCTCAGCCCAAACATATATGTAATGGTTTCATTTATTCACTGGACATGGACCTGGGTCATCAAACTCTTTTTCCTAAGTTTGGTGTGCTTTCCATGTTTCAGGCACATTTGATATATCTGAAGAGAGGATCTATACTCACTGTCTTGGTGCCATTTTGGTGGTCTTTCCTCCACCTGGAATGCATCTCACACTTATCCCCTCTCATGTTCTTTAGGCCTAAGTTATATGAAAGCTCTTCCTTGAGGCCTCTCCTGCTGCCCCAACGAGTGTGATCGCCCTCCTCCTTTGAGCTGCCATGACACACGTAGTGTGTTTTTACATTAACTTTCTATTAGATTGTCAATTTTTTAAGCACAAGGGCTACTATCTTTTATTCCCCATGCCTTGCCCATCTTGGCAGAATTAAACTTATCTATTTAATGAATCAGGTGTTAATTTGGCTGGCCCAGTGTCTCCCTTCTCCCTTCCTCTCTTCATGCGATTTAGATATGATGCTCATCTATCAGCTCAAAAAAGTCACTACAAGTAAAGGTAACAATGAATTTTTCAAAACTTCTCCATGAGGTATCTTTCTAGAGTAAACTATTTATAGATGAAAAACATGGAGTGCAGAGCTACAAACTTCTCATGATTTAAGTTACCAGGGCTCTCCACCATGTTTTATTTAACTTTATAATGTGGAAGAATGATGTGGGCTTTTGTGTTAGAAAGAACTGTTTGAACCTAACCTTGACGCTCATTGGCAGTGGGGTAAATAATTTATCCTCTCCGTGCCTCAGTTTCTTGATTTGTAACATGTGAGGTTAATTAATGGCTGTCTCCCAGCCTTGTTGTGAGGCCTGTGTGAAATTAGGCATGCAAGCACTTAACATAGTGTCTGGCACACAGATTTAAGTCTCTGCATTCATGAGGGCAGAGGATCCATCATGTCCTGGACAATTTATGCCCTCCTGGAAAGCCAGAGCTAAGCTCCCTAGAATTTGCAGGGCAGTATTTACTTAATTTCTGGGTCTGTTGCTCTGAAAGTACTATTCACATAATACAGGCCCCCAAACAGTGGCCCCTTTTGAAAATTGTGAGGGAACACTGAGATGGAATATAGAATACATTTCTGCAGTTAAAAGCCTGTTTAGCTATAAGTACGTAATCTATGAATTTTTTATACTCAAAGCAGGAGAGTTTAGTGGGCTCCAGAGCTAAACTGCTTGGGTTAAACGTCCTGCTGCTGTGTTGACCTTCTCTGTTTCTGAGAGAGGTTCTTATCTTTAACAAGAACTAATGATAATAATAGTAGTACTAATAAAATACCCGCCATAGGGCTTCCCTGGTGGTGCAGTGGTTGGGAGTCTGCCTGCCGATGCAGGGGACACGGGTTCGTGCCCTGGTCCGGGAAGATCCCACATGCCGCGGAGCGGCTGGGCCCGTGAGCAATGGCCGCTGAGCCTGCGCGTCCGGAGAGGGAGAGGCCGCAACAGTGAGAGGCCCACATACCGCAAAAAAAAAAAAAAAAACCCATAAAACAAAAATACCCGCCATAAAGAGCTGCTCTCAGGATAAAATGAGTGTATGTCTGCCAAGCATTTAGAACAGCACCTGGCACATAGTAAGCAGTCCACCAAAGCTAGCAACTCCTAATCAATTGATTTAAAAGATGGAGCTCTTCAAGGACCATGCTGAGCTAAGTATTCCAATATTGAAATGAAGCTTTTGTTGTAGCCCTGGTGTCCTCTTTGGGGGGAGGAAGGGAGTGTATACTTTGGAGACTTGTGCCTCACAGTGGTTTGGACTTGTTAACAGCACTAGTCAAGGAACACAGTGTGCTGAAAAGGTTGCCAGACCCCAAATGAGATAAGGAGCATCCTGTGAGCAGTGACAGACTTGAACACTCCCAACAAATAGACAAGGAAAGTGATGGCTCTGCCTAAGAAATCTTGTCCTTCAATCTTGACATCACTGATTTTTTTTCAGATGCTGCTGACCATATAAATAAACACAGGAACTTCCTGATAATGGAACATGTTTACTTTCTAATGTAATTTCCACCTCTACTTGCAACACGGGCATTTAATATATTGGAAATAAAGTGGTATGCCTGTGTGGATAACCAAGTAACTAGATTATCTGATCTTAATAAATAAAGAAAATGTGTAATTTGCTCTGATTACCAGATCTGTACATTATGGCTAAGTCTTTTGATGTTTCAGGGACTGTCTTCTTGTAACTAGCCTTTAACTTTCAGATATTGAATCTCCTCTAATAATCTATCAGGCTTTTTTCTTCTTTCTCTCCTAATGTTCTACCTCTTGTCTGTTGTCCTTCTTTTGAGTCTTTTTTAAACCCAATAATCTACTAAACTTTGATTGAATATCTATTTTAGCTATTATAGTTTTTAATTTATAATTTGACAGATTATTTAACAGGTTTTTAAGTTTTTTCCTTCTCCCTCCACACTGTCTCTTCTTCCTCTGCTTTTTTTCGGTTGTTTGTTTGTTTCTGCCTTTTGTGTTACGAGATTTCTTCAAATATCTGGTGAACCTAGGTTGTCCAGTCATAATTGTGAGACAATAAAAAGGTATATTGACATTGTGATTCACAGAAGATTAAGGGAGTAAATCAGATTTCTCATGGGAGGGGGGAGTCCCCAAAATGTCCTAGTCTTAGTTCTTCTCTCTGTCAGTCTCTGAAGAAGAATTTTACACTGTTTCGGAGGTATAAGGTTGAATGCTAGCATTCTCAGAGCTGAATGTGGGCATGGAATGCGAGAGGCTCACTCCTCAGTATGCAGAGTTTTACCTAATTGCACTCACTTTTTAGTACACGTGTGACAGATTGAATAACAGCACCAATTCTTTATACATCCCTATATTCATGCCCTTTGCTGTATGACTCTGCAGTTCCTCTCACCTCAGAGGCGGAGTCTCTTTCTCCATGAGTTAAATCTGAGCTGGCTTGTTACTTACTTTGGGCAATAGATTATGGCAGAATTGAAAGTGTGGCCTTTCCAAGCCTAGGACTCCAAAAACTTTGTGAATTTTGGCCTGTTCTCTCATACCTGTCATCAGTACGAGGACATTTTGAGCTCTCCTGCTGGGAGATGAGAGGCTTGTGGATCAGTACAGAGTCACCCTGGTCATCCTAGCCCAAGTGAGCCTAGATCAGGCAATCAATCTCCCAATGTGTTTGCATCTCCAGCTAACTCCATATTCATAAACAATGAATTGTTATTGTTGGATACCACTGTGGTTTTGTGGTTGTTTGTTACAAAGCATGATCGCCATAACAGATAACTGCTACTACAGGGTTTCACCCTCCTCCTCAGGGCTGCAAACCTCTTCAGAAATTAACCTCTTGCCTCTGCCCAGACTGGGGGTAAGTCACCATGTTATATACAGCAGGAAAGGAACTGGGTTGATTAATTGCACCTTATTTGTACTAATCTTCAACTGATCCTCTTGAGTCACACCCTGGGCCCCATACTCAGGTGTCTCTGATGTGATGATTCCTGAGCTTCTCCAGGGCTCTGTGTCATAAGTGGAGTTGTTTCTTTTTGAATCTCCCTCCATAGGCACCAGGTTTTGTCCTTTTCCTGTTGGCTAAGTCATCTGTCCATCCACTTCCCAGTGTCTGAGATTTTGCTATTCATTCTTCTCTACCTTCAGTCCTCCTTGGTTCATCTTGTCCTTTGGGATTTAAACTCCTTTAATTCTTTTCCTCTCACATAGAAAGATTTTAGGAGGAAGTGTGGATAAATGTGTGTTTCAGTTTCGTGTTTAGCCAGAAATATCTCCAGTTATTTATTTTTTCCTCCCTGATTCTAAGTCTTGCTTTGTTGTTTGTTGTTTTCTTGTGATTGTTCATCTGCTAGGTGTGCTTTACTTCAGGGTGCTAAATGATATGATTATAAACATCTCTCTGAATAATTTAATAATATAATGTTAATTGACTCCTTTACTAACGCTTTCTCGTCTGTGTTGAATCTCATATATTAATTCATTCAATGGCTACTTATCAAGGGTCTACTATGGACCAAGTATTGTGCTAGCACTGGTGAAACAGTGGAGAACAAAATAGATGTGGTTCCTCTTCTCAAGGAACCTACAACATAGAGATCTACCAGTTATCTGCCGTGAACACTTCTTTCTGCATTGTCCTAGTAAATATTATTTTACTTATTTATTTATTTATTTATTTATTTATTTATTGCGATACGCGGGCCTCTCACTGCTGTGGCCTCTCCCGTTGCGGAACACAGGCTCCCAACGCACAGGCCCAGCGGCCATGGCTCACGGGCCCAGCTGCTCCACTACACGTGGGATCCTCCCGGACTGGGGCACGAACCCGTGGACTCTCAGCCACTGCGCCACCAGGGAAGCCCTATTATTATTTTTTAAATATATTTATTTGTTTTTATTTTTATTTATTTTTGGCTGTGTTGGGTCTTTGTGCTGCGCGTGGGCTTTCCCTAGTTGCGGTGAGCAGGGGCTACTCTTCGTTGTGGTGCACGGGCTAGAGTGCAGGCTCAGTAGTTGCGGCTCACGGGCTTAGTTGCTCTGTGGCATGTGGGATCTTCCCAGACCAGGGCTCAAACCCATCTCCCCTTCATTGGCAGGTGGATTCTTAACCACTGCGCCACCAGGGAAGCCAACCTAGTAATTATTATTGAGGTCACCCAACAGCTACCTCCATTGCTCACTGGGGTTTATAATGTGCTGAGCCAGTTTAAGAATGGAGTCACATAGTTGTCAGCTTAACTCTTGTGCAGTAACTTATCCTCTTTAACTCTTGGGATCTTCAGTGTAGTGCGGAGTCCTAAAAAAAATTTAGAATATCTGGTCAACGTTTAAAAACTAGGATTACTCTTCTCTTTCTCTCTAACACATGTGCACAAGCATGCATAATCATGCATGCACACACGTACACATTCTGATTTCCAACTTCTTTAGAAAAATCAAAAGATGCTGCAATATCGGGCCACCTTCCTGCATGGCAACGTTAAACAGAACTCATAGGGGCTGACCTCTTTATTTTTAATTTTTTAATTTTTAATTTTATTTTTGGCTGTACCACGCAGCTTGTGGGATTTTCATTCTCCGACCAGGGATCAAATCCTGGCCCTCCACAGTGAGAATGTGGAGTCCTAACCACTGGACCACCATGGAATTCCAGGGGCTTACCTCTTTAGATAGGGTATGATCTGTCTCATTTGCCAAGGTCCCCACAACCTCGCATTGTAATAGACCTGTCTGTTTTACACGTTTACAGTATTTGCCTGGTCTCTGTGGGCATTTGAGTTTTCTACATGCTCTAGAAATTAGGAAATTGGAGACCTGTATTTAAAATATTCCTAAGGAATGTTTAGTTAATCCATAACTTTCAAAGACATGAGACATACTATTACTTTTCCCAAATCATATTCTTTTTCTATTATGAATCATATCCCTAAATATAAGTGTATTTATTTGTATATATTTTTAAATGTATTTCAATATTTGTTCCACCAGTATTTGTTAATGACTAGGTTGTGGATTCTGAACAGGTTTTCAGCCTTCTTAGGTATCTGTGAAATCCCTAATCTACCTGATTTCCAGCTCTTTATGCCAGATCACTGTCCACAATTGATCTGATCTATAGCCCCCTCCAAACTGTTTCTGTGTTGTTTTCATTTTCATTTAGTCTCCACACAGTACTGAACTCATGACTCCATTTATGCAATTTCATGCTCTCCCTTCAGAACCAGTCTTCATATTTGCTCTCCATGGTATGCTGGCTGTGAATATTCTTTAAAGACTTTAGCCTGGCTTATTCCTCCAGTCCCTATTGCCTCCTATTAACTTTGGTGGTTCAAAAGAACTGTTCACCCTGCCCCTGCATCTCTGCAGAATGTTAGCTGTTTCAGCCCTGCTGAGGTCCACCCCTCCCAAGACCAAAACAGGAGGTTCAGACATCCTGTAACCCTAGGATCTTATGATAGTTACATTGAGCAAAGCACTCGAGATATTAAGATAGATTTGAACACTTGAAATAAACTTTATGATTGGTTTCCACCTATGGAAACTCATGAAGAGGGATTGATTCTCCTCACCTCCTTAGGAAAAACAAATAAATCTTTGTTCTTTAGATACTATATGGTGCCCTTATATTTTGCTTGATTCCTTCAAGAGATATGAGATTAATAAAAGCAAATATGATCCTAGGGTGTAGAAGTAGGAGGACAATATTATAAGAAAGAGGCTGGTCTCATTCTTCCCTGCAGTGTTCAGTCCACTTCTGGGCATCGTGTTTCCACCTGCACACCATCAAATAAGGGGGAGGTAGTTAAGCTAAAGGGTGTCACCACGAGAAACTTTAGGATAAATTGTGGGAACCCAAAGCCATGTTATGTGAGGAAAGGTCGAGAAGAGAAGACTTGGGGATGGTTTGAGAGAGGGCAAGGAATGTAGTTATCATCAGAACCATAAATTGTCATGTGGAAGAGAGGGCAGATGACTCCACGGAACTGAAGATGGTTCAATGTGTAGGAACCTAGGTAGACATATTTTGGCTTTTTTTTTTTTTTTAAGAAGAATAGGGCTTCCCTGGTGGCGCAGTGGTTGAGAGTCCGCCTGCCAATGCAGGGGGTGCAGGTTCGTGCCCCAGTCCAGGTGGATGCCACGTGCCGCAGAGCGGCTGGGGCCCGGGGCGCCCGGCCCCG
>NW_006773042.1:1294140-1305954 GCF_000442215.2 Lipotes vexillifer | reverse complement strand
AAAAAAAAAAAAAAAAAAAAAAAAAAAAAAAGAATAGTTTAAAGCTGAAATTTGCTGCTCAGGGAGAATATTCTGGACCTCTAAGCAACCAAGCATAAAGTGGATGACCACTTGGTGGGGATGTTGTAGAAGGGATTGACTCATTGATGGGATGGTTGGACCAGATGATTTTTAAAGTTTCCTTTTATCCTGAGATACTGGAGTGTTTGAAATTGTCATGGCAGGTGATTCCTGCACACTAAAATAATTAAAATCACAGTATTGTGGAATGTTTTTACATAACCTAGGAATTTATTTACTTCTGCCTATTATAATGGGAATAATAAAATATTAATGTATGAATATGTTCTGTTTACTCATATAGCAGATTAGACCTCTTTTTTTTTTTTTGGTCAAGAAGTGCCACAACACATTGTTGAAATAAACTTGGCTTTTTTCCCCCACAAATTAATCATTTGGTTGATTAAGATAAGAACATAACAAATGTCAGCTTTGGCCCCAATTTCTGGGTTAAAAATAACATTTATTCCTTTTCCTTTTTCCTTTTCTCCTTCCAAATTAGTAGAAAAAAGATATAAATACTCTTTTCATATTTTTGCTGAGAGTTAAGAATATGGTAAATCTGGACAATCTAGTTAGGAGGACTTATAATTGAATCATTTATTCTCATCTCTATCATGTTGGATGAACCTCAGCCTTATTAACGTTTCTCCCCATAACCTTACCTAACCTTCTCAACCTGAATTCTTTCCATTTTCTTCCACGTCCCTGGACCACTTCCTGTGTTTTGACTAGGGAGCAGCCATTTGTGAACATGTTTGTTGCCCCCTGTGGATGACAAAAAGGAATCTGTCTTGTACATTTTTGTAATCTCCACAACACCTATTGCCCTCTCCTGCATTAAGTGATTCTCAATAAATGTTTGTGGTTTTAAATGATTTTTATCATAAGCTCATTCCATTTATTCACCACAAGTCCAGTCTAGCAGTTAATATGCTAGCACGCATTAAATAGCTCCCGTGAGATTGTGATGAACTCACTTTGGAAGTTATAGATCACTACCATTATGTGAGAAGATGACAAACCTGATGGCTCCGGACATGTCGGAGCATGGCTGAAAAGGAAATGCATCTGATTTTTTTTTTTAAAACACAGTTTTAAAGAGGGGCTAGCCTTTTCCTATGGTCTGGAGCCACTGTCTCCTGCGCTTATACAGAGTTGCGAAAGAACAGAGAACACTTGAATCTAGTCCCAGCTCTGCTACCAATTAGCAGTGTTGCATCGGGTCAAGCATTGAGTCTTTCTGGTCTTAGGTTCCTCATCCATAAGACAAAGGAGCTGAAATTCACTGGATTTCTAGTCCCTACCAGCTCTAATATTCCTTGAGAGTAAGTTGAGATTCTCCCTATGGCAGACATTGTTCCCTTTCTCTACACTCCTTACAGTGTGTGCGACTGCAGACAAGTGATTTAGCCTCCGTGTGGCTCAACTTCCTAACTTATAAGATGGGGAATACCTATTTCTTAGTGTTGTGATCAGAATTAAATGAGTTGATGCATGTGAAGTATTCAAACAGTGATGCAGAAGCAGCACCAACTTAATGTTAGCTCTTTTATTTTGCTACTTTGCTGAAAATATGTTAGCTCATCACCAACTGTTAAAATTACCAGTGAATTCCTGGCATGGTGCCTGGCACAGGGATTACACCCAATATGGATTTTAAATCTATTTTCTATCATTCCTCTTTCAAGAAGCATTATATAAAGTTGTATTTCCATCTGTTCTTAGAATATGTTCATCACTCACTCATTCTGGTTCACAATTTGCTATCTTCATCTCCTACTCTGTGATGCTCAGCATGTTTGCTTTTACATAACCAAACTTTGGCTCCTGGCTCATTGTCCTATGTTCTGGGAGAGACTTTGGCCTTGCCATTTCCATGTTCATAGAACTCATCAGCAGCATGGATGGAGACAAATGGCAAAAGAGATGGTATCTTTGGAGTATCTGAGTCTAAGAATCTAATGGAAGGTTCAGCATGAGAATGCACTGATCTTCTAGAACCTTTATTTTGGCTTGGAGCATGATGTTACATTGCCATAATGGAAGGTCAGTCATTTCAGTTCAATACATTAGAAGCTTAATTAAATCTACTGAGCATTTTGATCTGTGATGAGCTCTGTTCTAGTTTCGTGAATGTGAAGGAATATATTCCACTGAAGGTTGGAGAGAGAAAGCTATGAAGGAAACAACAGTGGGGCCTCTGATCTTAAAGAGTTTGCAGTCTTATTTGATGTGGTGTTCTAGGTATTCTGAGAACAGTATGCCTTAGAACATGATTACTGACACAAAGAAACTCATTGCATACAAAATCCTTTAATACATGTAATATCCTTTAATCCTTTATCACTCTTGTTTGATTTTTTAAATCAAAGGGTCAATTGAACTTGAGAGTTTAAATAAGGTACCATCAGGTAGCCAAGCCAGAATGTGAACTTGGGACTTCTGACTCTAGGGTGTGTTCTTCAAGGTGTTCAGAGAGGAGAATGTAATGACATTTCTGCCAGAGAAACCTTGGGTAAAATGTAGAGCTTCCTAGTACATTTTACTGGTTTTATTGTTAGTCTGCAGTACATCTCTGATTCTCTAAAGTGAGCCACAATTTTCCAGCTATGAATTTTGACAGAGTCATGATTTAAAGCTTCAAACATATGATTATGAGATGGTGGTTCTCAACATTTACCACAGCCTTCCTGCTAACCACACAGCAGCCAACTCTCAAGACTTCCTCTAGAAGAGCAGAGGGATTTTTCTCCCCATAGGCGGTCCTGTTCCATGGGAAAAAATTAGCAGTGACAAATGACTCTGAATGAGTGCTCGAATCTGAGGTAAATTTGAACCTTAGCTCTTCCATAAGAGGAAGCCACCATCAGAGTATTTTCCATGAATAAGTTTGAAAGACATCATGTGAACAATTTTGGTGACTATCTATTAGCCTTTGGGAGAATTGCTGTAAATTACTCAGCATGCAGTGGGAAATGTTATTTCTTGGAGTCAAGTCTATTTACATGGATATTTATAGATATTTATATATATTTCCTTTAGCAGACATGGACGAACACATTTTTGAAAAGCACTTAAAACCTGTGGAAAAACAAAGCAGAATATACTTTAAAAAATCTACCACAGAAAGGATAATAATAGCTTCCATGTCTGAAGACAACAGACAGGCATAAAATATATAAGGGAATTATTTTATCCTGGACAAGAGAATTGCTGTTACAGCAAATTTTGACCCTGTCACAGTGTGGATAACTCTTAGCTTTAAAACGTCCACTCCCACAGACCCCAGTCCACAGAGGAGATAACTGATCTGGGGCTTAGCAGTACTGGCAAGGTGGCGTATTATGGGATTTAGCTGTAGAGTGTTTGCTCCCCAAGAGAAGAACTGCAGGAATTTTAAGAACTTACATCAATTCCCTTGGGTAGAAGCAGTATGTCTAAGTATATTTCAAGTAAATCCTCAACTCAACACATAAAGCTGCAGTTACACCACGCCTTTAAAAGGAAATTAGCACGGGAATGAGGCCAGACTGACCCTCCCAGAGACAAATCCACCATTTATCTCTTCAGTTGCCCTGTCAGTCTGTTTTAGTCACATGTTAGAGAGGCTATCATTTTCATTGAAAGCACATTCACCTCCCCTCCCACCCCCTCCACCACCACATGGGTTTCAGGTTCCTGAATTTTCTTTTAGGCCCCTAATAGCATACTGCAATTTGGATTGTTTCTTTAGACATTGTTTCTCTAGCAGATTGTTTCAGATCACAACTCTTTTTTCTGACACATTTTTAAACATTGGTTATCATTTCTTTTTCTTAAAGGAAGTCTTCAATAATGGTCTTTAGGAAGGTAGATTTGATCTACCTCAGTAGATTGGATACAACCTCAGTCTTTTACAAGAGAAAACAAAGGCTGGTGAGCATGTGGAGAAAATGGAACCCTTGTGCACTGTTGGTGGGATTGTAAACTGGTATGGTCACTATGGAAAACAGTGTGGAGTTTCCTCAAAAACTTAAAAATAGAACTATCATATGATCCAGCAATTCTACTTCTGGGAATACATCTGAAGGAAATGAAAACATTATGTTGAAGAGATATCGGCACCCCCATGTTCATAATTGCATTATTTACAATACCCAAGACATGGAAACCACATAAGTGCTCATTGATGGGTGAATGGATAAAGGAATTGTGAGATAGATAAATGTATATATGTTTGCATATATATATAAAATTCAGCAATAAAAAAGAATAAATAAAATAAATGATAAATAAAATAATAATAAATAAAAATAAGAAAGAAAGAAAGAAAAATGGAGGAAATTCTGCCATTTGTGACAACATGGATGGACCTTGAGGGCATTATGCTAAGTGAAGTAAGTCAGACAGAGGAAGACATATACTGTATGATCTCACTTACATGTAGACTACAAAACAAAACAAAACAAAATAAAAACAAACTCATTCAAAAAGAGATCAGATTTGTGGCTACCAGAGGCTGGGGGCAGGTGAAGGCGGAATTGGTTGAAGGTGGTCACAAGGTACAAACTTCCAGTTATAAGATAGGTAAGTGTACTAGGCATGTAATGTATAACATGATGACTATAGTTAACACTGCTGTATGGCATGTATGAAAGTTCAGAGAGTAAATCCTAAGAGTTTTCATCACAAGGTAAAAAAATTTTCTCGTATTTTTTGTATTTGTACGAGATGAGGGATGTTAACAAAACTTATTATTTGACAGTATATGTTAGTCAAATCATTATGCTGTACACCTTAAAATTTACACAGTTGCTGTATGTTAATTATATACAATAAACTCAATAAAAGTTGGAAAATACAGAAAAAAATCCCTCGGTCATTGAATAAATGCAATACCTTAGTGGCATACCAACTAAATTGCTTAGATGAGGGTGCTTGCTAATTATGGCAACTTAGCATAATGACTAGGGTCATTTATTCATGGTGCTGGTTGTTTTTCAAATGTAACCTGGGAGAGAGTGGCAATAAGTAACCGTTCTAGCTTCTTCACTAGAGGTGGTGAGATCCTATGGGTTTATGTGGAAAAAAATGGGATAACAACACAGATGACGTCACAAATTCATAAAGCTAATGGTTTATCTATTTGAAACCTACCAATTCTTAATGGTTTTAGCCCCAACCACACATTAGAAGTAAATCTCATTGACTGCAGAGTTTAATGATAGCACTATCGTCTGTGTGTGTGGGAAGTGGCACCTTTGAAGACAAACGTAAGACATGGGTGGCACAGGTTTTAGGACCTGTCACTTGATGGACCCACTTCTGGATTGGCCAGTTGCTTTTGCTTCTGGTCATCTGCATCAAATGAGTACATTTTGAACTATTCAAAATTATCTGACACGATTCAAGTTGTGGTGTGGTGTTTCTCCCATTGACCTTTTGTCTGTTACTTGACCTTGGTTAAGTACAGAGTCACAACATGGATATCCTGTCATTTCATATTCTGGCCAGGTCTTATATCTATCTCAATGTGTATCTATGATGTGGTCTTACTGTCTAATAGGGGTTAATATGGAATATATATTATGAGTTTGAAACAAAAACAACTATTGTTATTTTTGTAGAGTGATGACCAATAAGCCATTCACTCTATTTGACTGTAACTGATCACAGTAGTAGGTTATTGTCTCTTCAGCACTGTAATGATACCATGACTGTTTTTAATGATTTCCAACATAGGAAGAAAAACTAAGAACTCAGAACTCAGGGTGGGTGTGGTAGGGGAATTATAGTATAAGATCCATATGTTTTAGAGTTGGTTGTACTATAGGAGGTTAGAAGAGCTCAGGTATGTTTTGGGTTAGTCTAGTCCCTCAAACTGTTTCTTTCAAATGTTTTCTCTCAACCAAATCTGAAACACATTTTGCCAAAACCTTTTTTCCCTTAATTTTTAAAGCCATGTGTATTTAAAGGGACATTTAATCCATATGTTTTGGCTCATTTACACTTAACTCATCAAGATATTGTTTTTAAGAGCTATTTGAGCTCCACGAGACTCATTTTATAAGTCTTTTCTTCCGCAGTACTAGGAAGTTGTGTTTTGCTGGAAACAGAAATGGAACCCACAAAATAATTAAGTTTGGATGAAAAATGAGAATGTACGATATTTTTGAGAGCCACCAAACTTAACTTAGAAGAAGCATGTTATTCTCTTGCCGTTTTTTAGTTACTTCTTCTAAGTACAAATATGCTTTGGCCAAGCTGTTAAATTTGATCATCTAGTAAATCTTTATTTCCCAGTTAAATGTCTTAATACATATTGCTCAAAATACCTTCTTTAGTGTAAGGGATAAAATCAAGTTCAAAAACTAAGGAGAGCCCAAGATGGCGGTGCCCGAGGCCTGGCGCGCCCGGAGTTGCTGGTTCTGTGAGGTAACGGCGGCAACGACCATGGAGTCCACAGGCCACGTCCCGGGAGGCGGCGCCAGCGAAGAGCTGGGCCTCGGGCCCTAGCGCTGCCCCCGCCCTGTTGAAGCTGTGCCGGCGGGCGGTGAGCGCCCATATGGGGGTTCTGGAAACCGGGGTGTGCGCCCTCCCAGGCCCAATACTTCAAAGCATCTTACCTCTGCTCAATATATATTACTTGGAGAGGATTGAGGAAACTGCCCTCAAGAAAGGCCTCTCCACTCAGGCCATTTGGCGCCGACGATGGGGTGAGCTGATGCAGACAAGGCCTTCCAGTTTGGAAGTAAGTTAAGGCACCAGGTAGAACTCTGGCCTGACTTTGCACAGTGAAAGCAGGAGTAGCACACAGACACAAGCTGGGTACTGGTAAAGTGCAGAGGCAGGCATGGAATGAATTTGGGAAGAGGTCTCTGATGGCTTCTCACAAAGTTCTTTTCATTTGACATTTGTCACTGACTTGCTTGTTCACCATGTTTGCAGGTGACGCAAAACAGGGAAAGGTAGTGATCACAATGGATGGCAGAACCTGGCTTCAGGTCTTGACAGGGCTGGAGCAATGGTCAAACCTAACAAGATGAAATTTAGCAGAATAAACCAAACCAACTCTCTACTTGAGTCTAAAATATTCTAATTGCATGACCTCAGGGTAGTGGGTGGATGGGTCTGGCTTAGCAGCAGCTAGTATAAAAAAGATTAAGGGGGTTTAGTCTGCATTGTGCTAAAGCCACTCATATAATGACTGTATCCTGAGCTGTGTGAACTAATGTAACTATAATGTAGACTGAAAGACAAGGGGGATGATAGACCTGCTTGACTCTGCAGTGGTCAGGCAATCCCTGGAGTATGGAGAAAGAAGTCAAAGCCACATCATGTGAGTCACATTTGGAAGACTGGAGATGTTTTTCCTGAAAAAGAGAAGACTTGGGGAACATGAACTGTCTTGAAATATTTGAAAGAGGGATTAACAGACTTGTTCTGGGTGGAAGCTAAAGGAGGATGAATTTTTGCTAAACTGTAGAATTTTTAAACTCTGAGGTTATTGGTGATGAAACAAGCTAATTCCAGAGGTAATAAACTTCCTATCACTAAGTGTTTAATAGAGTCTGGATAACCCCACCTGACACAAGGGTACTGTATCAATAGAAGAAGTTCGGCATTGTTGGAGATATTGGACAAGATGACTTTTAGGGGTCCTCTTAGCCCTCAGACTAATAAGATTCTATTATTCATTGGTTCAAATATAACTCACTGGAGCTCTCATTTAAACAGAATTCCTTTTGCTGCTCCATAATTAGGTGACAGGACAGATTGAGTTCAATAAACATTTACTCAAACTTAAAAAAAAAAATAAGGAGAATATACAAAGAGTGAGCTCTAATTCCTTCTGAAGTTGATGCAGAGCTATAAGCTTGGACCTTCAGGCTGTCTTTTCTTTCCCCACCTGCATTTCCATAGAGTTTTCTGCCTGCTCTGTCTCTCAGTGCTCCTTCTGCTGTGTTTCAGGGAGATGGGGAGCTACTGTTGTCTATATCTTCTGCAACTTGAGAATCCTCAGATTTTTCCTACTAGGTAGAGGGATGACTCTAGGACACTTATTAAACATGTAGTAGGATTGCCCATCTGTCTAATATTTCCCAGGAAGTTCAAGTCCTGAAGATACTCCTGAAGAGATTTCAAGAAAGTCAGTATATACCTTATATTGGGCAGTGTCACTGAATAGTTATGCGGGTGATAAAGCCATTCAGATCAGTAATGACTTGATGTTAAAGTCTCATCATTTCATGGAGGAATTGAGCAACTTTGAAACAAATTTTGTCCATTGAGCCTCAATATCCAGTGAAAATGAATGACTCTCAACAACAAAAAAATGTTCTACAATTCAATTCACATGCCTCAGAATTCTTTGATCAACATTTCTGGAGTGAGTTGAGTTGTCAACACTCTGCTTTTCTTCTCGTGTTTGAGTGAACATATGAGTAAAAATCTATTTCAATTGAGAAGTCAGTAAAAATTAATAAGATTTTATTTCATAGTAAAGTATAAAAATGTGTGTTATGTTTGTATATTGTTATAAGTATATGATACTTATACCAATGAGTATCGATTGATATAAATAAAAATATTTAATTTGTAAAAATACATCTCTGGGGCTTCCCTGGTGGTGCAGTGGTTGAGAATCTGCCTGCTAATGCAGGGGACACGGGTTTGAGCCCTGGTCTGGGAGGATCCCGCATGCCGCAGAGCAACTAGGCCCGTGAGCCACAACTACTGAGCCTGCGCATCTGGAGCCTGTGCTCTTCAATCACTAAGTGTTTAATAGAGTCTGGATAACCCCACCTGACACAAGGGTACTGTATCAATAGAAGAAGTTCGGCATTGTTGGAGATATTGGACAAGATGACTTTTAGGGGTCCTCTTAGCCCTCAGACTAATAAGATTCTATTATTCATTGGTTCAAATATAACTCACTGGAGCTCTCATTTAAACAGAATTCCTTTTGCTGCTCCATAATTAGGTGACAGGACAGATTGAGTTCAATAAACATTTACTCAAACTTAAAAAAAAAAATAAGGAGAATATACAAAGAGTGAGCTCTAATTCCTTCTGAAGTTGATGCAGAGCTATAAGCTTGGACCTTCAGGCTGTCTTTTCTTTCCCCACCTGCATTTCCATAGAGTTTTCTGCCTGCTCTGTCTCTCAGTGCTCCTTCTGCTGTGTTTCAGGGAGATGGGGAGCTACTGTTGTCTATATCTTCTGCAACTTGAGAATCCTCAGATTTTTCCTACTAGGTAGAGGGATGACTCTAGGACACTTATTAAACATGTAGTAGGATTGCCCATCTGTCTAATATTTCCCAGGAAGTTCAAGTCCTGAAGATACTCCTGAAGAGATTTCAAGAAAGTCAGTATATACCTTATATTGGGCAGTGTCACTGAATAGTTATGCGGGTGATAAAGCCATTCAGATCAGTAATGACTTGATGTTAAAGTCTCATCATTTCATGGAGGAATTGAGCAACTTTGAAACAAATTTTGTCCATTGAGCCTCAATATCCAGTGAAAATGAATGACTCTCAACAACAAAAAAATGTTCTACAATTCAATTCACATGCCTCAGAATTCTTTGATCAACATTTCTGGAGTGAGTTGAGTTGTCAACACTCTGCTTTTCTTCTCGTGTTTGAGTGAACATATGAGTAAAAATCTATTTCAATTGAGAAGTCAGTAAAAATTAATAAGATTTTATTTCATAGTAAAGTATAAAAATGTGTGTTATGTTTGTATATTGTTATAAGTATATGATACTTATACCAATGAGTATCGATTGATATAAATAAAAATATTTAATTTGTAAAAATACATCTCTGGGGCTTCCCTGGTGGTGCAGTGGTTGAGAATCTGCCTGCTAATGCAGGGGACACGGGTTTGAGCCCTGGTCTGGGAGGATCCCGCATGCCGCAGAGCAACTAGGCCCGTGAGCCACAACTACTGAGCCTGCGCATCTGGAGCCTGTGCTCTTCAATAAGAGAGGCTGCGATAGTGAGAGGCCCGTGCACCGCGATGAAGAGTGGCCCCCGCTTGCCACAACTAGAGAAAGCCCTCGCACAGAAACGAAGACCCAACACAGCAAAAATAATTAATTAAAAAAAATACATCTCTGAATCTTGTTTGCTAGTATTTTATTCAAGGTGTATATATCTTCATTTATAAGTGTTATTGGGCCATAATTTCTTTTCTCACGTTTTGTTTTGTTTTGGTATCAGTGCTATATTTGCTCAGTAGAATGGATCAGATGACTTGTCATCTCTTTCTTTGCTCTGGAAAGTTTATATAACATAAGAAATATCTGTTTCTTAAGGGTGTGATAAAATTCCAAGTAAAAACTTAGGTTGGGTGCCTTTTGAACTACAATATTTTGGCTATTAGTTTAATTTCTTCAGTGGTTATTGATTTGTGAAATTTTTTAACACTTTTGTTTGAGTCAGGTTTGGTGATCCACATATCTTTTCTGGAAAATTGTCCATTTCAGCTAAGTGTTCATCTAAGCATGCAAAATTTGCCACCTGAAAATGAAAGATGCATTCTTTCTTTCCCACATCACAAGCTAGAAGTAGATACATTGCTTTTCTTGCTGAGTTAAGTTTTTTTGTAGCAACAAAACAACGAGTTTTTGTTCTGTTTCCAATGAAGTAAGTTATTTTGCCATCAAATAACTGTAGGACATTTTGCTTTTTTTTTTTTTTTTTTAAACCAGGTGGCAATGCATTTAAATAATGCCACCCCTAACTCCAGAGTCAAGAACCAGAGATTTCCAAAATGCTTCTAATTTTCTTAAACTCTGTATTTCCTCACCAATAAAATTGAAAATAATACCCTGCTATCTCATAGGGGTAGCTATGTTGAAGTATATAATGACTCTACCAGCCTCCATCCAAAGTTTGTGTGTGTTAAGTTACAGGAATAGGTTTTTATTAATATATCCCTTTGCTTTAGAGAAAATGTACTTAGTGAAAACTTATTTGCCTAAGAGAGTTTTCCTCTATGTATAAGCAATTAGAATTGAATCTGGGGCTTTGGGCTGTTGTTTCATCATCTTAATTAATTAACAGTGTAAAGTTAATTACTTTGTCTAATTTGAGTTATCAAACAAGTAGACTGGCCCGATTAATTAAAAACAAAACAAACAAAAAGTGATTATACCTAGTTAATTGTAGTTCTAATCAATTCAATAAGTAAGTTAAATAGTCAAAAGTATTTGTGTTTTTACACACATCTTAGATCAGTGAGGATGATTTTGCTGACTTACTAGTGATTGTATGAAAGTAGCAGGTCTGAAGATATTGTTTAGCCATAAATCTATAGGTTTTCTGCTGCTGCAAAAGTTAAAATGCATTTGGCATGGAGAGAAACTTCTCTACCCTAAGCCAGGCAGGACAGTGAAGGTGATGTGAGAAGAAAAGTTCAGGAGATGAAGTCAAGAAGCTAAACTAGGTGTTCTGTTAAATTTGGGCCACACAGTTAACTAAACAGTTAACTAACAGTTAACTAAAATCATTCTTTTGGAAAAGGAGGTTATATTCAGTATCAGCTCAACACTCTGTCCTTAGCAACACTTGATTGGTTTTGCCCTTTATCTTTAAGTTCTTAACAAGATAAGTGTCTTTTATATTGAGCGTTAAGTGAAATCCAGGCTAGTTAAGTAACTTTTTCTTTCTAGTAGCTTTGCCTTAGACTTCATCATTCCAAGACTCTTTCTGTCTCGATTTTCCTGTCAATTTGAGTATTCCTTTCTCTGTTAAACCCC
>NW_006773042.1:1248211-1294130 GCF_000442215.2 Lipotes vexillifer | reverse complement strand
GGAAAGAGCTTCCAATTTCACCTAGCAAGACCATTTGTCTTACTGACTAAAATTTCAGATCAAAGATACAAGATTATGAGATCAGAAGTTTGTGTCCTTTTTATACTTCCTTGCATTATTCTCCTCAAGAAAGTTGAACTGTATCACCTAGTAATAAATCTAAATTTTATCGGTGGGGATCTCCGACCTTTTAGTGACCAGCAGATTTCTATATCTCACCTAACTCTTCACCCCTGGAAAAGAATAATATGTGATAAATAGTGTTAAAATGAGTGGAGTTTTCTAAGCAATTGAATTTGAATTCTGTGCAACAAGGACTATAACTTCCAATTTGTAGGTAGAATTGGCATCAAAAAATAATGGAAAGAACATGGATTGTATAGTCAGAAATCCACACTGGAATTCTAGCTCTGCCATATTTTCAGCTGGGTAAATTTGATGCAGTCACTCAAAATTTCTGAATTTTGGTATACACATTCATAAGAATAATAATAATCCATCTCTAGAGCAATTATAAAGATAAAATGAAAATCCTTCTTAAAGCACCAGTAAGGTGTCTAACACATAGAAGACTCTCAGTATCTATTAATTCCTCTTTTTCTCAGTAGCTCCATTAACAGGAGACTGTTCTGTTCCAGGCTCTATTTCTCACAAATGATATCACCTTGGTAGTTCCCATAAATGTTCCAAGTTCCAGTTTTCTTAACTGTAGAATGGGAAGAAGTATGCTCCCATATGAAAGATCTGTCTTAGAGAAATTGTGTGGCTATCAAATGAGAAACTAATATGCAATAAACTTTGAAAATTATAGAGTACTAAGGAAATAGAAGCTATTCTCTTTTAAGTAGGTATTAATTCAGTCACTGATATTATATATATTGTATTTTACCACAAAAACA
Source organism: Lipotes vexillifer (assembly GCF_000442215.2). Taxonomy (NCBI): domain Eukaryota; kingdom Metazoa; phylum Chordata; class Mammalia; order Artiodactyla; family Lipotidae; genus Lipotes; species Lipotes vexillifer. The sequence continues at coordinate 1,293,231 of NW_006773042.1, read as the reverse complement.
CACAATAGATAAGCATTCAGGAAAGAGGGGTTCTTAATATCCAAGATCATATTTCCTTGGTCATTTTCTAAGTTCATGTGCAAACAGAATTCTGAAAAATGATTTTTTTCTGACTATCGACATTTATTCTCTTACAAATATAATTGTGGGTCACTGAAATCCCCTTAGCTTCCCGAGAAACAACTAAGAGCACATTGAATCTTCTCCTAGGGAAAAACAATGTGTGTGTGTGTGTGTGTGTGTGTGTGTATGGGCAAGAAAAAAATCAGTTTTACTTTGAAGGAAAATAAGTGGAAATTTTTAGGTTGAAAGGATATGGAATTATTTAGCAAGGTCAAATTAAAATGAATATTGTTAGAAGTTTTTTATTTTATGTTTTTAGAATACTAAATGTCTGGATAATGTCACTTGACAGAATAAATTTGCTTGAGTGGCATAAGATTTTCTTTTGTTTTATTTTTTGATAATTGTATCAGATTTGGAGAAGAAATAAGAATTGTCTCTGTTATTGTCATGTAGCCTTCTTTGAACAATAGAACTGATTTACCAACATGCCAAGTCACTGACCAGAGCCATAGAAAAGAAGGGTTTGACTTTTGTTTTCAAAATTAGGTTATGTATGAAAGTTTGAGAAATTTCAGCATGTTCCTTACAATCCTTTTTTTTTTTTTTTTCTGGAAATTGGAATAACACATGACATCACTTTACGTGATTAGGTGTCACTTGGTTGCATACATAAGCTTTGTGCTGATAACGTTGAGAGTCTGTGATAATGCTTAGAAATACCTCGAATTAGTTTCTGGGCTTTAGGATGGAGCCACTTGATTCCCTGTGATCTGAGTTGGAACACGCTGTTTTATTCCACAGCCATCTAGATGGAGAGTGAGGAAGAACAATCTACTAGCCAAGCAACAAAGAGATTGAGGTAGACAGAAAGTAATTAGTTTTTAATGATCTTTTGGAAATCCCATGAATAGATTGATTTCTGTTTTGATCTTGTTTGAATTAATAGATGCTTTTGAGTCTTCAATCCCACTCCAGCACACATTGTTTCTCCATTTCACAGTCTGGCGCTCCCCCTGTTTAGGGTTTACTTGGACCATTGTTCCGTTTTGTAAGGCTCAGCCCAGTGTTTTGTGTTCTTCAGCTTTAAACATTGTTGTGGTGTTTTCCTTTTATTTCTATAGCTGTTTCCTCTTGGGAATTTGATGGGGTTATTATCACTCACACGGGACTAACATCCAAATTGGAGGTTCTTAGTCAATTGGTTTCTCACTAAGAACCTCCATGCTCCTTGCAAAGAGATGTCTCAGCCCTGTCTTGGTTACAGCCCCAACTTTTCCTTTCCCCCTTTTTGGATCATGTGAGTTATTTAGAACCAACATTAATGAGGCTGCAAGGAAGCAGTTTGTATGGCTGGAGTGGCTGTTATGACGAAAGGCTTTTCTCTATAATACACAGTAATTTGCTTCTCCCCCAAAGCTTTCCAGACAATGACAACATCCCCAGTTTTTACTCGAGTGTTGTCACCAACTCCCTGTCTCACTGTCAGATGGATGTCTACATTCTTACACTCTGCTTCCCGCTTGTCCATCCAGTTTTTAGACACTTTTCCTTGTCAGGAAGGTAGTAAAGGATTACAATTTTTTTCATTCTTTTTGTTTGATTGTTTCTTTTTGGTCAATCAAGCTATGCATGTATATTTCTTTACAATTATTTTTCAAGAAAATGTGGAAAATGGGGGAAAAAAATCACCAGTTTCCCACCAACCAGAGACTTTCAACACTTTAAAGCAGATCTTCTGGTTTTTATATAATTATATTCTTTGATATATGACTGTTTTATGTGAGTATGCTTTAAAATAATTTTTCACTTTAAAGTGATCATCTTTACATGTCAAAAAAAATACGGATCTCCATGATACTGTTTATAAAGACTGCCAACAAAAGTATTGTATCTTTATGGTCCTGGCTTTAGGATGGCTTTAGGAAGAAAACAGAAGTAATTTAAAGATAGTAAGAGACGATCAAATAAATACCACTACTGAAGTCCTCTAGAAAGGAGAAATGAGAAGAAACAGGCTTGAGAAGTTCAAAAGAAATTACCTTCTGGTGTGAATCAACAGAACACTACCTAAACACTGCACTTACATTGAAGTGTGAATTAGCATTTTGGAAGTTGAATCCATGAGTGCTGGGATTTCAAATCTCCTCAGTCTGTCTCTCACCTCCCCTAACTCCACAGGACAGAGGAGGGAAGTGGGCAAAGGAAGACAGTGCAGGATAGAAGTAGAAGGTAGTGTACAGGAGCCACATTGGAAAAGAAAGGAGAGGGCTGGACTAGCAGATTGCGAGAAGCTTTAAGAGAAGAAAAGGGAGAGGGAGCTTCAGGATATTTACAGCCAACATTCCATTTAGCACCAGGCACCCAGTGGAGAACAGGCAATTAATCCTTGTCGTAGACCTGGCAGCACTGCTTCTCCAGCCAGCAGGCATTTTGTTCCCAGAAGAAGGGGCTACCCGGGAGTAAAGGGAAGGTTGCTGGTGAGGGTAAGGAAAGGCTTTCAGGGCCAGTAGCACCCTTAGTCCTTTTCAGGTTAGATTACAGCCTTCTCACTTGGCCTTCTGTATTTGTTTATTATTCTCTTTTCGTTTCCGTTTTGTGTTTTGTATAGTTGGGTATCTCTAGCTCTCTATTTCCTTCTTTTAGCTAAGTGTGCTCCTTTTAAAAAAAAAAATTAAGATCCTCTTCTAACTATGCTAACTATAAGTTACTAACGTTTTTTTCCTTCAAGTTTTTACCTCTGGGGAACCTAACCTTCACCAAAAGGACCAGTGGTTGCTTTCTTATGTACCAATGACTAAGTTTAGATACACATAATGGCAAGTATGCATTTGTTCAGTGGGACCTTTGGGGTAATTTGGACTTTTGGAATTTTTCCAAAATAAGGAAGGAATTATAACAGTTGCTTATTGTTCTTATGAGTTCAACCTCATCCATAATCCAGCATTTTGGGAATTTTCTACCTTTCCTGGTAGCAGTTGTCAAGCTCTAGTAAACACACTTAGTATCCTAATCATAAGACATATTTTGTGTAGTATGGCCTACTTGCTCTGGAGGAAAAAAAAGTGGCAGGATTAGGCAGTGGGTTTAAATTCCAGCTCTGTCTTCTAGCAAAATGGTCCTCTGACTATAATTTGGTTTCCTCACGTATTTAATGAGGATATAATAGTATATACCTTACAGGATTGTTGTGACAACTAAATGACATTTTATATGTACCTGGTACTTAATAAGTTCTCTGTAAACAGTAACGGATGGCTTTATTATGATTGTCTATGTTAATAATAACTATTAGCCATAACTTCAAGATGCTTATATTTTGTTTACAGGTTAAAATTATCAGATGCTAATCACCTAGAGCATACTTAAAGGATTTTTAAGTGTTAAACTGTATGATAGTAACCATATTTTCAATTACAGGCACTCAGGTGAAGAAAAGATTTATGTGGACCAGCAGATGGGGAAAAGAAGACCTCCCTGAAGAGGTGAGGACTGAATTGGGCCTAGAGTAGACAGAGTTTAGAATACACAAAAGGGGATTTAAGGTTCAAGAGAAAGGAGGTCAGGGAGCAAAGTATGAGTAAGCATGTAACAAAAAATGGCAGGGTTTCAGACCTATTTTTCTGGGTTATTTGGCAGCATTTATTCTTTCTCTTCTTTTTCTTTTTTATTACAGGCCTTTTATTAAATTTCATTGAATTTTTTTAGCTGTTACCTGTGCCAAAATAATAAATATGCTCATAATGTTATATCACTTTAAATCCTTATGAATTTTGGGCATTTTATTTACTATTCAGCTGTTGCTTTTAAAGAATACCATCTTGAAATTAATTCTTGAAAGCTATATTTGCATTATTGCATATATGCTAGGCAAATAGAAAGTTTATATTCCTAGGGACAACATTAAATTTCTAAGGAAAAGCATTGCATTTCAACAAACAGTAAACAACATCTAGTGTCTGTGCTGGCTGTTCCTCCACTGATTAAGGAAATGATAATGAGTAGTCTTACTGTAGTAAGACATGGTGCTACCGAAATGCTCCATCCCTACAGTTACCTCGCATCCTCAGCTCTTCCCCACAGTCACAACTGTGAAGGAAGCTTCGGGGTTGGGGATTTAAAAGGAAGTGGAACCATCCAGAGAGTCGGGGTGGGCGGTGGGGGGGGAGTGCTCTGAGGACTCTACAAATGAAGCGAGTTAAAAACAACCAGAATTTCTCTCTTTGCAGCTGTAAAGGGAAGATTAGGGAGGCATTTAAAAAAAAATTCCTGAGATTGTATGATGCTTTGGATGATAAAATTTAGAGAGGTAACATTAAATTGTACCTAGTGATTTATTCATTTAGTTTGTACTCTACTGAAATATTGTTTGCTGCCACTCCTGGTGTTGCCCAGCTGGCCTCTCAACTCAGTTCGCCTGGTTCATGACCAGAGCCTGGCCAGCCAGCCCATGGTATCCTGACCAACACGGACTCATCAGGCAAAGCAACATGGTCTCCTTCAATGCCCAGCCTATCAACCCAAGTGTAGAATGGACAGAAAATATTACAAATGCATTTTTACCTTTAGCTCCTTAATTAAATGTAGGGGAGGTTTATGTGATCTATTTAATTGCATAATTCTTTCCAAAAGTACTTTATTTTCCATGAAAGCCCCTGTAATGAAAGATTCTGTTGGCCACTGTATCTGATCATTGCTTGGAAGTATATTAGGAGAGGCAATATAGTTTAATGTGTTTGAAACTAAACAGATATGGGTTGAAGTTTTGTCTCCACGACTTATTAGCTGTAATATTTGGGTTAAGTAATTTAAGCTATCTAAGCTTGTTTTCTCCCTGGTAAAATAGGAATAATAATAGGATTTATTGCAAAGTTCTTTTAAAAAATAAAGATTAAAAGTTTAAGTCACCTAGTAGAAGGATTGATACATAGTGAATCACCATTAAATGAGATTGATAATAGATAATAGAAGTGACTATTAATTATGAATGTAAGTATTAATATATTTGCATTATTAATATATTGTTTAATAAATATAGTGATTAACATTAAAAATACGTAATGTTAGCTACTGCTACAATTATTATCATAATGCTTGATTCAGTTAATTTTTCTTTGTTTCCTCATCTGTAACATGAGGATAATACTACCTATAGATTGATGCTGTGGACTACACTGACATGTGCTGTGAGAATTAAATAAGAGACTGGGTGTGGCTGTGCTTTACAAACTGTAAAATAATTATTATGGCAGAGCTGAAAACAAGTAGAAGGTATCTGGTAGCACTTCTCACCTTTACATGACCAGAATCTGCAAAACAGAGTTTTGGTGAGTGCTCATCTTTTAAGAGTTAGGGCCAGTGTTTCTGGAGAGCCAAACGGATGGTTTGCAGTGGAGCAGAATGTTGTGTCCAGAAAGGCTGGCAGAGCAGCTTCCAATTGTGCTTCCTTTGCCTGGCACAGTCACTGTCGTCACTCTAGTGTTGTTGTAGCTACCATGGAATTCCAGAATTAGTCAACTTCTAAACAAATTGTTTTGCTAAGGAACATTCTTTCTTCTTTTTCTACTTTTGTAACTCTTGGGATAAACTCACTGGGCATCCACTTTAAGCTAGATACTGTTTTTTTTTTTTGTGGGACGCGGGCCTCTCACTGTTGTGGCCTCTCCCGTTGTGGAGCACAGGCTCCGGACGCGCAGGCTCAGCGGCCATGGCTCACGGGCCCAGCCGCTCTGCGGCACGTGGGATCCTCCCAGACTGGGGCATGAACCTGTGTCCCCTGCTTTTTGAGGCAGTTTTACCTGTGTTATTTAACAGTATCCTTATAATCATCCTCTAAAATGTGCTTTATCACCTATATTTACAGACAAGGAAACGGAGGCTCACTAACTTGCCTAATAGTAAGTGGTAGAGCTGGGATTAAAACTCTTATCAAACTAAAGCTAAGTCTTTTCCCTTCCACTACCTTAGTTCATTGGTGCTCATGTTGTTTAAGCACAAGTGTAGAAAAAGTGCAGGAAAGGGGAGTGGTTCTCAATGGAGACAGATGCTGTCTCCCTATGGAGTGTTTGAAAGTGGACTGGAGAACTTTTGATTGTACAGTGACTGGGGTGATGGGGTGCTGCTGGATTTGGGGAGTAGGGACCATGGATATCAAATGTTCCACGGTGCTCTTGACAGTACAATGAAAAATTGTCCCACTTGAAATGCTAGTAGTGCCCTTATTGATAGACAAGGGACTAGGTGATTCAGAAACATCTCTCCCGACTTCTTCTGAAGTGATAAAAGGGGCCATGGCTGTGTTAGTAGTTATATTTTATAGTTTTCACTTGTATGCTTCTTACAGTGTAGGAAAACCCAGCCCTTACTTTCCAAGCAAGACTATATTGTTTTTCTTTAGGTGTTTTGTTGCCCCTTGTAACCCTTATCACAATATATTAATCACTGTATTCCATACCACAAAAACTTAAGCATGGATACCATTTTATTCATTGCTGGTTTTGCAGTGCTCAGCGCAGAGTCTGGTTACCAGTAGGTGCTCAATAACACTTGTTAATATGAGGATATAGCAGTTTCTCTGTCATCTAGAAAGCCCAGGAAACAAGCTTGAAAGCATGAATCTGTGTTTACTGCACCTCGTCCCCTAGGTTTCCTCTGGAAACCCTAGTTTGTCTTAGAAAACATTAGTGTTTCAGTGGTCATTAAGTACACCACACGTTTTCATTCTTAAATTCTTGCTCCTTCCCCGACTAAGGAATACTCTGATAACTTGGGGTTCTCATTTGGTCACCAGCAACCTTCTAAGAAGTAAGTTCTGCTTTTTGAGCCTGGCCAAGCGACTGTTGGCTTACAAGTATTAGTTTTCACTTCAGCTCCGTTAAGTTGTAGCTCCATTTCCCCCCTGGGTACTTTGAGTGATAGCGCTATTACCAGACTCAGGATCTGTTTTCAAAATGTTTGGCCAGAGTAAAAGCACCACATCTGATTTTTCAAGCAGACCCTTTAATTCATCAGAATTGTTCGTTCTCATTTTCTACCTGTTCAACTTTGAAAGAGTATTTATTTTCCCTTGTGGCATTTGTATATACATCAGCATTATTTTCCTCTTTCTTATCATTCCAGTAGGCTTTCATATATTTTAATGTATGGAGCACTTCAGGTTGGCACTGGCACTTTTTATTACTAATTAAAACACCTCAAAGCTGCTTTGAAAAAGAACTATCTAATTTTCCATTTTATTGATGAGGCTTCAGTTGTCATGTGACTTGCCTAGGATCCCTTAGCAAGTAAGTTGAGGGGTTAAAATAAGAACTAAATATCCTTGATTCCTAGTTACTTGACTTTAATGCCTTTTTCTTTCCACCTCTTCCTTTCTCACTCCCTCCCCTCTTCCCATTCTCCATTCCTCCCTCTCTCCTTTCCCCTTTCCTTTCTTTCTTTCTCTTCAGGAACTTCATTATTTACTTTCTTCTATATCTTACATGAAATTGCTAATTTTCTCACTATAATTATTGCCTTAGGCTTAGCAGTCAGGGTAGACCCAAGTAAAGATTGTTAACTTAGGTTAGACAGTCAACATTATGGAATCTGCTCACCCTCTCTCACCTTTCCTTATACTTCTCCCATATTCTTAATACCCTCTTTCATCAATTTCTTGAAAAAAAAAAGACTACTTTTGTCTACTATCTCCCACCTTTTCCTATCCCTTTATTCACTATTACAACATTTTCTCACTAAAGCTTTTATTTCTTCCTTCCTCCCTCCCTCCCTCCCTTCCTCCCTCTCTCCCTCTCTCCCTCTTTCTTTCTTTCTTTCTTTCTTCTTTTTTCTTTTTTTCTATTGCAGGCAACATATATTCAGGTTTTCTGTTCTCTCTCTCCTTTTTTTTTGGGATAAGGGCAGCATGGTGGTGGGGTCTGTGTTTCCACACAGAGAAGTTTAAAAGTGCTGAATGAAACTTTATGGCATTCTAAAATGTGGATTAGGTTGTGGTGTACTGGTTCTTTTTGAATTAATGTAGTTTCGTCAAATGGCTGAAACAAAATCAATCAGCATACTTAAGAAAATGTATAATGAATAAATAGGCAGTGGACATAAATATATTTCAATCTCTAAGTGGGTAAAGAGAATTATCTTTTACTTGATAATGTGTTTGAGAAAAGGACAAGACATTGACTTGGGAAGTCACTGCCCTCCTCCCTGGGAGAAATCCAAGGATAACTGGTATTAAGAGGAGAGATTGCAGATTATGGTTACTGAATGGAAGGATTACTGAGACACACTTGCCTCGGGCTCAAAGAAGACAATGGGAATTAAGAGGCTACAATGAATAGAGAGTGGTATTTACTGTATTTCCAAGGTTGAATACTTTACAAAAGAAATAAAAACAGCTATTCCTCAGGCCTAAGTTTGGAGTGGTGCTTGGAGCTGAGGTTGCTTTTAAACATTCTTTTTACCTCTGACTCCAAGTCTCTAGGTTCTGCATATTAGTCTAGGGAGAAAGATGGCAGTCGTGGTGATTTGGATATTGTTTCAAAACTGTCTTAATTTGTTGTCTTAACGCATGCATTGCCCTTCCTTACAATTCAGATAGTGAAGTGATGTAAGAATCGTACCTGAGTCAGTTATGGAAGAGAGTGTAAGGTCTCTGGACTGGTTTTCACAGACGTGGAGTCTAAACCCATTTCTGACCCAAAGAATGCAACTGAATTTCTCAGACCTCAGATACTTCATCTGCAAAATGGAGGGAATGACGCTAGATGATTTTCACAATTCCAGATATTGTTAAAAATATAGGAACCTCTCAAAGATCTACAAACATATTAATTGGAAGCATTGAAAATCTGTTTAATTGTTCAATGATACTATATCTTGGAAATATCATACAAAAGTTCATGAATGTCTTCCCTTTAAGAAGCCTCTAACATTTATGAGATTTATACAAACCCTGTTGGGACAACTGATTTCATTTTAAAAGGTCTAAGAACTTTTTATTTAAGAACAATAAAATGAATTTAAATATAAAACATAAAATGCTTAAACATGTCCTTAAAGTGTGTTTAGTCCAAACATTGCTAATTCGTAGGAATCAACAGGCAAAACTCTTGCCCTTGAAGTAAACTAAAAATGAAGTTGTTTGATCTGGCTTTTGTCTTAGTTATTTCATTCAGTTCTGAAATTCCTGTAAGAGTAAAGGCACATTTTGATAATGTACTTACACTTGACATAAGATTAATATGTAAAGAACAAAACAATAAACAAAACAAAATGAGAACAGACTCATTCATAGGTACAGAAAACAAACAGGTTATTGCCAGAGGGGAGAGGTGTGGAGGGGGGCAAAATAGGTAAAGGAGATTAAGAGGTACAAACCTCCAGTTACAAGATAAACAAGCCACAAAGATGTAGTATACAGCCTAAGGAATATGGTCAGTTATATTGTAATAACTTTCTGTGGGGACAGAAGGTTACTAGACTTATCGTGGTGATCATTTCATAATGGATGCCAATATCAAGTCACTAAGTAGGTATACCTGAAACTAGCGTAATATTGTATGTCAACTATATTTCAATTTAAAAAATGGGAAGTGAAGTTAACAAAATATGTTGGTATATTTCATTTTTGGCTAAAACCCCAAAATAAATAAATATTGATAACATAAAAAAATTATAATCTAAAAAATATAACTACGTAGCTAGAAGAGACTACTGCTACTTTAAGTCTTTCTTTAAAAAATACTAGGAAACTGTTTAGTGGTTGTGCTTTCCTTATTTAGCTGGGTTAACCTCTTAGCTGCTAAGGGCAGACTGATTTGTTTATAAACTTGTTAAACCAAATCTGCACACAACCACATCACAGATAATAAAGTGGGAAAAAACCATTCAAATTGTCAGTCTGCACCCACTTAACCGTCTCGTCTTATTAATGCCTAATTTAACTTTTTCAGCAATGTATTGCACATTGCATGTTTGCACATTGTATTTTTAAATGATGTGGGTGTGGGTGTGGCAGCAAAGACCCGATGTGTGACCAGAATTCCTTTCCCAATGACATACCCGGGCTGGGCCATTGTCAGTGAGTCATTCTCACTGCAGTGACACTGGAGCTCCATGTGCAGTCTGATGTGTTTGAGACTGCCTGGCCAGATGCCAAACATGTTTATTCCACATCAGTACCACTAGCGCTAGAGAGGAGTGTATGCCACGCTTAGGTTACTGGCAATTAAAACTTTCCCTTGATATCTGCCTCTTTTTAAAAGCTTCCTGATTTGGGAATAAATAAAACCAGATCTTTCTACTACCACTCATCTAATGAGCTTTCAGCCTTTATAGTGTATTGTCATCTAACACATGGAATTATAAAGTTCGTGCAACTTTAAATTTCTTTGTGTCATATTTAGTTTTCTTAGCAATTTTTATGAGAGTATTGTTGTCCTGATAGGTCAAATATCAGTGCTAAAGGCAGCAAAGCTTGTGTGATTGTGTGTGTGTGTGTGTGTGTGTGTGTGTGTGTGTGTGTGTGTGTGTGTGTTTAGTGGAAATTTAAAGAGTAGGCGAAATGACTTTTTGACAGGTGATAGCATTAACCCAAGTATGGAAAAGTTTCTATCTGTTGTAGCAGATTGAAGTTTATACACCACAACTTAAGAAGGCAGAAATGTGATTTTTTTTCTAGAATTAGAGTCTCAGTTTTACTCGTGAGGCCCTGCTCTACAATGACAAGATAATTTATCCCAGCCCAGTATTCTCAGTTTCATCCAATGATTTTCAGCCAAAATTAAATATCTTAGGCACAGTTCATTTCAAAGCTTGGTTGCTTTTCAGCAAAGGGCAGCTGGAAGGATTTCTTTCCATTTCCTCAGTGGCATCTGGGAGCAAGGGAGAAGTCATCACCATCATGGCAGTGGCAGTGGACCAGCTGTCCTCCCAGTCCATGCTGGTCTCACCCTGCAGTGCCTGACTTTCCTGGTTCCAGCACATGACTCATCTCTTTGAGCATCCTGATCATTTCTGTAACTTATGCTTATGCACCTTTGATATTGAGACTCTTGATCAATGTGGAGGATCCTTTTTGGACTCAGGCCCTGAGCACCTCAGTATTCCCCATTAGGACTTCTGGTTTCTCTCTCCACCCCTCACTGGAGTGTGTGAACCCCCTAGGGCTGGTCCTAAAATTCACATATAGGCACCTTCCTCAGCTGCAGAGACTGTATTTCACCACCCTCCTGTAGCCATTTGGAATGCTGTGTCATTTCAAATGTAGAGCTTTTAAGAAAGGTTTGTGTTGGGTCCAGTCTCTGCCCTGGAAAGCAGAGGCTCAGTAATGGCTCCTCAGGTGCCCCCAAACCTAAGTGGGTGCTACCCTCTGTCCCTGAGGTTTGACCCCTGGGCAGTGTGTTGGGAAGTGGACTTCTCACATCTGATTCCTTGTCCTTCTCGTTTTCTTGCTCTTGCTATTTCTTCTAGCACAGAAAATAGTTTTTCCTTTACAATTTCTGTCTTCTAGAAATTGATTCGGGGTCATAGCCTCTTTCTTTTCTGCTCTAGACCATTTAACCATCGATCTGAGTCCTTCAGGCTTGATTTTTATATACAAGATGCTCAGCTTTGGGAAGTTTCAGTAAAACTCTTTTCTTCTTCAAGAAAGCTTTTGCATTCAGGCAGTAGTCTTGCTATGAATGTAAAATCTCGTATTATAAAATTGTAAGCGGACTGATGACTGCTGTTCTTGGCTGTATGTTGCCCTTTTCTTGAAGCAGTGAACTCCAGTGAATTAAGGGGCTGTGGGGAATATGGGGAAAACTACAGGAACATGAGGATGTAAGGCTTACCAGGGATGAAACTACATTGGTTTAATAGTGCAAAAATATTATACCCATTACAACAACATCATCTCTAAGTCACCAATTTACCATGGAGATTTTTTAGATGGGTCTGATGAAAAGAAATGAAATTCACATTTGGATTTCTATTAATGAACAGTATATTTTGTTAAAAAGAAGAGTCACTATAGTCTTCTTTACCTTGCTGTTACTCAGCCACTTTTTTCTTTTTTAATTTAGTCTTTAAATTTTTAAATTATAAAATAAAATGTGGATACAGACCCTCGCAAATGAATGTGTATACACATTAATGAATTTCTTAATAAATTTTAAGGTGAACACCTTTGTAACCATCACTATGACAAGAAATAGAACTTTGCCAGCCACACAAAAGTTCCCTCTATGTGTTACACCCCTCCCTTCTGCTACATGTAACTATTTTCCTGACTTTTATAGTAATCACTTCCTTGTGTGTATGTTTAGTTTTGACATTCAAATGTGCATCCTTAGACACTAGAGTTTAGTTTTTCCCATTATTTAAAATTTGATAAGTTTTTAAGACTGTTCTAATCTATGGTTCCTCCCTCTACCTCTTTCTTTTCCTTATGTTTCTGTTGAAGACCTGGACTGTTGGATCTGTAAAGTTTCCCACAGTCTGGATTTTGCTGATTGCATACTCATGGTGCAGTTTAGTATGTTCCTTTGTCCTCTTGTGTTTTCTGAAAATTGGCAGTTGGATCCAGAGGCAATATTAGATTCAAGTTCAATCTCTTCCGCAAGAATAGAGGTGGTGTTTGGGAAGACCACAGGAGGCCCATAATGTCTGATTGTCTTTTTATGACATTAGAAATGGTTGGTGTTGATAGTGCCTAAATCGATTATATGTTACACTCTCTAGTGCCACTCTCATACCCGGATCATTAATATATATGCAAGATTCCGAAAACTGTAGGCAGATGGGAGATAAGGTTTCCCAAATGGTACAGCAATTTTAAAAATTTCTAGATGTACTTTACTTACTTTTGAATTTGGTATAAACTAGGTTGCCAAGGTTACATCAAGCTTGGAGCAAATGCAGAGTGACAATCGCAGGGAAAAAAGCAATTTCTCTGGGTCTATCCCCCACCTGCTATTGTGGCACTTCTCCTTCCTACAAAGGTCTCTTCCTCTCACCGGATACTACTGGAAGTCCCCAGGTGGTGTCTCCTGTATGCTCTGGAACACAGCATTCTCAGCTACCATGGGACATCTTTCTGCCTCTTCCCTTGTTGCCCAGCTTTGATTCCCTTCGGTGATGTCTTCTTTAAAGCTTCTGGAGTCCATGAAACCCCACATCGGTGGCCCCTCATGGCTGCTGCTACTGCATTGATGTGGGAGACATCTTCCACTGATGCCCAGGGGCAGAGTCTGCTAATTGTTCCCCAAATATCTGTTTTCTCTTCCTCCTGGATATACAGCTGTATTATATTACTCAGTTATCCTAGCAATTGCTGTGGCCACATAACTGATTTCTAGACAATGCTAGATTCTTGGAAGGGATATGTGCCATTTCTGGGAAGCCTGCTTTGCCCACTCCACGTTCGCTTTCCCTTTGTGATGGCTAGATGCAAATGATGATGATGCTCTGGGGCAAAGTTCTGTACATTTTTTCTGTGAAAAGCAAGAGTGTAAATATTTTAGAGTTTGAGGTCATATGGTCTCTGTTACAACTACTCAACTCAGCTGTTATTGTGCAAAAGCAGCCAAAGACAATGGGTAAATGTGTGCCTGTGTTCCCATCAGACTTTATTTACAAAACAATGGGTGGGCTGTAGTTTGCTGGTACCTGCCCTGGCAGAGCCACAAGATGTAAAGAGCTTGGATACTAAGTATGGAGTATTGACCAGGACCACCTACCTTCAACTGTCATGTGAGAGAGAAATCAGCTTTTGTTGTATTTGACTCATGTATTTGTTATCTAGGGCTGCCATAACAAGCGACTACAAAATGGTTGCCTTAAAATAATGGAAATTTATTGTCTCACAACACTGAAGTATAGAAGTCTAAAATCAAGGTGTCTGCAAGGCTGTGCTTCCTCTGAAACCCGTAGGGAAAAAATCTTTCCCTGCCTTTTCCTAGCTTTAGGTTGCGGCCGTCTGTCTTTGGTGTTCTTTGGCTTGCAGCTGCATCCCTACAGTCTCCGCTTCTATTGGCACATGACACTCTCCCTGTGTTTCTGTCTCTGTGTCTCTTCTCCTCTCTTATAAGGACAACAGTCATATTGGGTTAAGGGCCTGCCCTGCTCCGGTATGATCTCATCTTAATTTTATATCTTTATTACATCTGCAAAGACCCTATTTTTATTCTTTTTATTTATTTATTTTTATTTTTATTTTTACTTTTTGCTGTACGCGGGCCTCTCACTGTTGTGGCCTCTCCCGTTGCGGAGCACAGGCTCCGGACGCGCAGGCTCAGCGGCCATGGCTCACGGGCCCAGCTGCTCCGCGGCATGTGGGATCTTCCCGGACGGGGGCACAAACCCGTGTCCCCTGCGTCAGCAGGTGGACTCTCAACCACTGCGCCACCAGGGAAGCCCAAGACCCTATTTTTAAATAACTACCAAGGGTTTGGACTTCAACCTATCTTTTGGGGGAACTCAATTCAGTTTACAAAAAGCTATTATATATTTTGTGGGGGGGATTTATTTATTACTGATGCACACTTGACTATGACCATGTCAGTGGCATGCTGAACTTGACTGATTTGGGGAAAATTTATTTTTCATACCTTTGTACCTCACCCAGTGTATCTCAGAATTTTTTTTTTTTTTTTTGGAAACAACTTATTCTCCTGAAAGAAGAGCCACTATCTTTCTAGAACTCATGCCCCAGTCCATGGAGGGCTGGAAGGAAGCCAGAAATGGTAATGGAGAGGTAAACAATGACAGCCCTCTCAACAATGGACAGGCTTTTCGTCTGAGCATTGTTCTGCCTGCTGTTCACCCGGCTGCTTGGCATAAACTGTTTCCAGGGGGCTCATTAGTCAACTGTTCTCTTGGCAGAACCACTTCTTTCTCTCCTGATCCTCCTGCTAACACCCCCGCAGACACGACCAGATACGTTTAATCTTAACCTGAACACAAGGGACACTCCTGTTTGTTATTGATACTTCTGCTGAGAGCTATAAAAGGTGTTAGGGCGTCCCTGGTGGTGCAGTGGTTGAGAGTCCGCTGCCGATGCAGGGGACGCAGGTTCGTGCCCCGGTCCGGGAAGATCCCACATGCTGCAGAGCGGCTGGGCCCGTGAGCCATGGCCGCTGAGCCTGCGCGTCCAGAGCCTGTGCTCCGCAAGGGGAGAGGCCACAGCAGTGAGAGGCCCGCGTACCGCAAAAAAAAAAAAAAAAAAAAAAAAAAAAAAAAAAAGGTGTTAAAGACACATGATAATTAGAACTTCACCTCCATCTCCGAACTTTACCTCCATCTCCAACCAACAGCCTTCTTTTAGGTAAAGCTTAACAGAAGTAACTGGTAGACAGGACACTGTCAGGAAACTGATTAAGATCATTTCTTTCAAGCAAACTTTTGAAACAAAGGTACCAACCAAGGTGAATCAAAAGGTAAAAAACATTGATAGCTACCACCTGGTAAACTTGTTATTTTAGTTCTTAAAACATTAATTTGCTATTCTGTGGACAGTCTAGATACAAAATAAATGTGGAAACCGGTGAATATTGAGAAGGTAATGTTCTTGTGTTTATGTCTGTGTTTAATCATTAATGTTTCTCAAATTTATGCAAATGATCAGCACAGAAGCGTGTTTCCTAGTCTTTATACTCTTAGCAGGCCAGCCTTCTTTCTCACACCTCAGACATGTATTTCCAGGCAGGTTTGCTGATGTCTAATCAGTCAGCTGAGATACTCAACTGTTACTTAGCTCTCCAGCCCTGTCTGGAGGAACTCCAGCGTGGGAGAATCTAAACATATCATTCAAAGGCCTCTGATGTTGCAAAGAAAGGAGGTTTTTGATGATTTTTGTTTTTCTTTGGACTTGGGTCAGTGCCTCCCATTTACACCTGGAATGTGCACTGGATGGTGTCAGATGTGTTTTGGAAGACTGATGTGGGCCTCCTGGAAATCAGCTACAGTGGGGCCCCAGGAGACCCTGGAGCAGGTTATCGTGTTAAGAAACACATCTCTTTTTATCAGTGAATATGGATACTGAACAATGAGGCCATGGAAATTCTCCATCTCCACTGGCAACCTTGGGCCTCCCAGACAACCTGCATAGTCAGAATGAGTGCCAGGGTGAGCTCTTCTCTGTGGCTTCTCCATCAGGCTTTGACTCCAAATAAAAAGGGTTCACCCAGGGGATTTCAAGTCAAAATCCAAGAACCAAATTTTTCCTATAAATGACATGAATGACCTATCGTTGGGAAGTGGAAAGAAAATGCTCCCAATGTATAGGAGAACTATAGGAACAGATGCTAGTAGGTAGGTTAATGTTTTGCCAACAGCATCCCACCAATCCTACAGGCTATCACAGACAATTGCCATCTTACCACTTTGCTAGGATGAAAAGATGTCTTATAAAAGTATGACTCACTCTTGCTTTATTTTATGGGGGGGGGTCTACCTGTGGTGAATACACTTGTCCCATACCATCATGTCTACCCCTTTATCTTTTGACCCCACAGTACAGCTTTACACCTTCTTTAAAGAAAATGCAGAATCCAAAGGAGGATTGCAAACAGTTATTCCAGAACCAAACCAAACCAAAAACTAGTTATCAACATTTAGAAATCAGGAGATTACACCTAAGAATCGGCATTTCTTATAAAACGGGCCTGTGACAGCACCAGGCCTGCATTTCTGCATGGTAGCAACACACTGGAGCCACATTTAAGGGGGCCATGTGCTCTTATTCATACAGGCCAACTTTACTCATTGACACAACCAGCCCCATCCTTGAAAGCATTCGAATTTGCAGTGCCTGGTCCATAGGAAAGGAAAGCAAGCTTCAACAATTTTCATTTTCTTCCTTGGGATTCTAAAGTGTTTTTTATTTTTAAATTATAAAAAAAAATTTTTTTAATTGGAAATGAGCCACAGCCAGTGAGTGGAAATGGCCAGTGAAAATGTATAAATAAGTGGGCTTCCCTAGAGCTACCATTAAGTACATTCAGCAATAACTAGGTTCAGTGTTTCCCATGTCTGAAAGACAGAACCACCAGAACTAGGTAGGCAGTATGTGTTTAGTCTGTAGATATATTGCAAGGGGAGGTGTTTCCCAGAGGATGCTAGTGTTGGTATTTAGTGCCTGGAACTATGGCTTTAAAGGAGCCTGTGTCCCGTTATGGTCACCTAGCGAGGGAAGAAAGTTTCTGGGTCTTGTAATATTACACAGAACAAGAAAAACAGGATGCTTTTGGATTTAGTTAATTTTTATTCTCTCTTCAACTCCTTCTCCATAGAGGATATGGTCACCTGAGAGGAGTTCTTGCTTCCTTTCCCAAGACTGTGCCCTTCTTTCAGGTTCCAGAGAAATTATAATTTCTGGTTATGGAGAAAGTATAATTTTTTGTTTTGCAAATATGATTAGAAAAAAATATAAAAATCATGATATATGAAATGCAACCTCTTTTCTGGTTTTTAATACTAAATAAGACAACATTTTTTTATATACATGTCCCTGTTTCTGACTCTCTTAAATGCTTCACCTTCCCTTCTATTCTCTTGCAATTCATTTTTCATGGTCTTTTTCCAGGAGTCTTTCCATCTCATTAGGTTTTCCTTTCTTTTTTTTTTTTTTCTTTCTGTGATGCTGCATTTTCCTTTTATTCTAAAATCTGTGTTTAATTTTCCAGTTCTCTACTTTTGTTCTTATTTTCCTTTTGTCAGCCCAGTCTCTTTTATTTTCTGTCTGTTGTTTCATTTTCTCCCTCTTGGTGCCCTCATTCATGTGCTATTTTACATGGTCTGCTTATTTATCTCTTCTTTTCAGTTTGTTTTCTTCTCTTACTGTTTATTTATGCCTCCTGCTTAAAACCAAACCAAAAAACAAAAAAAACAACAACACACAATATGGATTCTTACTTGTGTTAATTACAGTTTTCTTCTCAATTTCTTTACACTAACTCCACATTGTAAATCAGTTTTTTATACTCTAAATTGCCAAAATCCCATTATGAAATAAAAATTTCCCCCAGTTTTCTATAGAAAATTAGAAGTTTGTTTGTCTCTTAAGGAATGAATGTTTTTTCCATGTGGTGGCTGCTGTGTGATAACCCTGGGCTGCAAGTCATCATGTCAGCCCTGATCCTATTTTGTCCCTTTACTCGCTGTGTTACCTTCAAGAAGCCACAGTGTCTCTGGGTCTTTTCTTCATCTGTGAAAGCTAAGGGGGGAAGAACTTCCCTGCTACTCAAACTCTGGTCCTCCGACTAGCCACGTCAGAGTCAGCTGGGAGCTTGTTAGCACTAAACAAGCTCAGGCCTCCCCAAAACTTCCTGACTCAGAATCTGCACTTTTATAAGATCCCCTGGTGATTTGTCTGTTCCTGGAGGTTTGAGAAGCAAACTAGGTGATCTTCAAGGCTTTTTCCAGCTTTAACTTTGCTGAAAATAAGTGCAAACTTTATAATAAGTGAAAGTAAGTGGGAAAATAAAGTGAAAACTACCTTGCTCACAGGGCACAGTAAAAATCACCCAAGAATCTTTGATAAAAGGCCAGTGCCTTGGGGTCCTTCCTCAGATCAACTAATTCAGAAACTCTGGGGTTGGTATTTGTTCCTGTCTGGATGATTTTAATGAGCCTACTGAGAACCACTCAGTTGTACTACTGAAACTTTTACCTTCTTTTCTGATACCATTAGCACTGCTTTCCTTTGGATGGGAAGTAATTACTATGGAAAGAGAAGAACTCCAAACTATTTGTTTTTTACCTACTTAAACCCACCAAAAACTATCCTGGGGAGGATAAGGAGTTAAGGAGATAATTATTGAAGGTGACTATATACATTTTTATAGCTTTGTGGGAGCAAAAAGCAAGGTTCCCTTTTTTTTTCCTCAAGCCTCAGTCAGACTTCTGCTGACAATGGGAGTGTTTGTGGTAACAAGAAGGAAGGAACCCCTGGCGAGTGATAGATATGACATTGTACCCTGAGTCGTGGGAATGGGGGTGGATATTTCAGTAGAATGGTTTCATTTCATCATAATTTGGTGTTGCCTGTGTCAGCACAATTAGCCACAGGCTATGATTGGGTTACCAAACATTAAGTTCCCATTTACTTTTAATTACTTCAGGTTGTTGAACTATAGCTGATTTAAGAAAAATTGAAACCAACAGATTTTTTTGTTTTCCTAAAACGTCCATTAAATATTTTTAGTGTGAGAACCGGGGAAGTAATAGTCATCAAATAGTTTGTCACAAGAGTGGAAGTTGTGACAATACCATTATGGGGAAATCTTTTATGTTATAGTTTTCCAAGTTAGATCTTGAGAAACTTTCTTTAAAGATTGTTTACTTTTCCTTAAGGTTATTTTTTTTCTCCAGTGCTTAATGAGAAACATGAGCAAATGATTACATTTTTGGAGTGATCAAATATTTTGATCAAAGTAAAGAAAGAATGTATTTTCCTTAAACATTTTTTGCTTAATAAGTACACCACCTTCTTTTCTCAGTTTTCATGTCCTGAATTATTTCTGCATCAAGTTTAGCTGAGGGGTCCAAATTTGGTCATTGTGGGGAATTTCTGAGGTGTTACATCAAAGAAGAGAGATAGCAGAATAAGATGTCATTTTGGTCTGTTACTTGAGTGTTACTCCAAGAAGTTATGTGAGCAGAGAAATACTGATCTGGTTGGACATCTGTCTTTCCTACAGTGTGGCAGAACCCCAAGCAGAATCTTTAGTCAAGGCTGGGCTGTGGCCTCATTATGTCAGGTCTTCAGAGAGTCTCTGGTAGTTATGGGGTTCTTAATTCATACATTGCTCAGAGTCTCGTGAAGACTCAATGAATATTTCCTCAAAGATTTATTATAGGGCTTCCCTGGTGGTGCAGTGGTTGAGAATCTGCCTGCCATTGCAGGGGACACGGGTTCGAGCCCTGGTCTGGGAGGATCCCCCATGCCACGGAGCAACTAGGCCCGTGAGCCACAACTACTGAGCCTGCGCGTCTGGAGCCTGTGCTCCGCAACAAGAGAGGCCGCGATAGTGAGAGGCCCGCCCGCTGCGATAGTAAGAGGCCCGCGCACAGCGATGAAGAGTGGCCCCCGCTTGCCACAACTAGAGAAAGCCCTCGCACAGAAACGAAGACCCAACACAGTCAAAAATAAATAAATAAATCCAAAACAAACAAACAAACAAACAAAAAAACACACAAAAATGGTTCTTAAAAAAAAAAAAAAAGATTTATTATAGCCCTGGTCAAAATTGTGAAGTAGGAAACTTTTCTTCAATTGTATCCTCTCTCTCATTGAAACATGTCTTCCTCATGTTGGCACTACTTTGTTTCCCTTCTGCTGCATCTTTGTCCTACTTAGAACTAATGTAGGGAATCACTGCAACAACTTCTTCAAGCCACTCTTGAAGTTACTATTCACTTTTTTCTCAATAAAGAAATCTCTAAATTGACGTATTTTTCTTATGGACAGGAAATCTTTCTTTTACGTTGTTTGATACATCTTTTCAGCTTTCTCAGTTCTTTTGTAAAGGGGAGGAAGTTGAAGAACTTTCCATCAAAAACTTAATTGGGACATTCTAGTATGGCTATTTTATTTGATTTTGGGAAAAAAGTTCTAAAATTAGAAAAAATCTTACCCCTCATTTAAAAAATAATCTATATTCCAGAGCTATATAAAAGTGTCAGGTTTCCCCATTTTCTTAGAACTTTCTAAATAGAAAATATCTTTCCCAGGTTTCTGTTGAGATAGGATGAGGAGGTGGTGGTATTGGGGGTACCTGAGTGGTAGGTGGTGCAGAAATATGGGTTAAGCTTGGAAATCAAACAAATCAGAACTATTCTTTTTCCTTACGTCAATTCTTAGGTTATTTTTTATCTTCTGAGTCTTTGAAATCATGATGTCAGATGGAGATGTGTTTTGTGATGTTAAAATTTAGTTACATGAAAAAAATAGCAGATAACTCCATCTTACATTTAATACAATACCTGTTGTATTATACCTAAGTATATATACATATATATGTCTGTTTATGGGAAAGAAGTTGAAATGGGAGCTGCTTCATGTAAAATATACAATTTGTCTTGGCAAAACTCAAAACTATATATATATGTATATTATATATATAATATATCTTAACGATAAGACTGATTCTTGCAAACATCAGCTTCATGGGTCTGGAATCTTTCTGATTGTAAATTATTAATACCTTCTAAATTTATAATCATGGGTTTTGAGTCAATCTGTACATCAACAGATAGCAAAAGTAGTTAGCTTGAACCAGTGATCTGAACCTACAAACTCTGAAGCATTTAATAAGTTACTTCTAGTGCTTTTTTTCTTGAGGCTGCTGCTGAATTGTGGTGTAACCACTTCCGTTAGAACATACTTGAGCCTTAGGAAAATTCTCATACCCTCATTAATGTTGTGGAAAATTTAGAGAACAACAAAAGTAGGCTTGGTGCTGGTTAGAATGTGATTTCTCCTGAGAACATATGGAATTTGATGTGGGTTAACGAAAACTTCAGTTGCCATTCCATGCCACGTGGTTTCTCACTGGATGGTGGGATTTTTCCATTGTTTCCAGGCTGCAGAAGGAAGTGTGAAATAATGGACTCAAAGTTTGAAACAGGGTGGCTTATTTTTTTGTCTAGTTGTCAGGTTCAAATACTTGAGTTGCCTGACTTGTTAGCACAAGAGCTGGTGGAGAGGACGGTCAGCATTCTGACTCACACGTCTCTGAACCAGAGTCCTGCTCAAAGAAGAAACCTAACAGGTGTGTCAGGAGGTGCTGTCCTTTGTTTGGGAGCCTCTTCCACTTGGGATAGAAAAAGTAATCCACCTGGCACTACCTAGTGCTATTTGAAGGTAGCGAAAACATCAGCAATAAAGCTCTCCCCTACATTTGTTTTGCAGGCTTAAAGGTCCCATCTTTAGAGCCTCTCCTTTTAGTTAGTGTCATTGGTAATGTGCAAATAGGTATCTGAGAAGAGCAAATGCTTTTTTGTTCACGGATTAATAGGTTGGATTAATTTGCTCTTAGAAAGAGCTCTGAAAGGAGGGGATGCAGGAGAGGTATATTTTGTTTGTGGAGTCAAAGGGAGAGTCCAGAACATGGGATGCTGTAAAAAGATGTCAGATCTTGGTAGGTGGTGCAGGAAAAGGGATACTGGACAGCCCAGGGGTACCCCAAGGAGATGAGTTTTTAAAGTGGGTGATTCTCAGTTATTTCTTAGCTCTAATGTGCCATAAAAGTATTATGTATTTCTTAGCCAGCTACCAACAGGTATTTACTGAGCACCTACTACATGCCAGGCATTGTTGTGGGTGCTGGAGGTACAGCAGTGAATGAGCTGACAGAATTCCTGCTTTCAAGGAGCTAACATTCTAGTAAAAGGGTCCTTTTGCCCTTGTTAAGTTTGAAATGCCTGTTTCTGGCAAAGAAGTTTAAATGGGAGATGTCTCATGTTAAATATATGCTTTGTCTTGGCAAAACATTCTTAAGGAGAGATTAAGACAATGGGGCAAAAAGCATTGAGTAACATTCTCTCCGTTTCCACCTTTCTGTCAGGTCATAGATATAAATTACAATTCTGGCCCTTGTTCACCCTCACATTGCTCTCTGGCACCCTTCCCCATTCTCTGAACATGAGAGGAATGAGGAGGTTATTTGGAAGGTCATTGTTCTGAGGAGTTGTCCTGCTACAGTTACAGGAGAATCTTGAATTTCATCTGGAGAGACTGAAAGGCAGCAGGGGCAAACACACGATGAGCAGTCAATTGGTGAGGAGACCCCAGGGATGAGAAGCATATGGAAAGTCAACTTCATGATTTGCTTCTTTGAAAAGAATAGTCTGTGGAGGATTTCAAATCCTACTCTAAATACAGGCTAGCGTCAGCGGCTGTTTTCAGGAAAACCAAAGGAACTCAGCGTTCCCCAATGTGTTACAGAGGCCGTGTGGCCTGAAGCAGTACAGTGAGGAACTTGGTTTGTCTTCTTTCTCAGACACCCGTCCTGGAACCCAGCAGAATTTCTGGCCGTGCATCTGGTCATTTCTGTGCTGCAGAAGTGATTAGTGTGTTACTGTGGGCTCTTTCTCTGGCCCAGGAAAATTTTCTCTTGTCTGAGAGAAATAGGAGCAAGCTCCTACATGGGATTGGGTGAGTGGGGGAACTATTCCTTCTTAAAAGGTAACGTGAGGAGCCCTGATCCAGGGTCCTCGTTACTCAAAATGTGGTCCTGGGAGCTTATGAGACATATGCAGAATCTCACATCCCACCCCAGAATCAGGAGGTTAAATTTGGAGTACTGGCCTAGGCAGTGCCTTTTCTTTTCTCACCTTTCTGTGCCTGTCACTCCCCAATGTCCCCCGTTCCCCAGAGGCTACCGTCAGGAATGGCATTGGTGGGGTTCTGGGTTAGGCAATAGGCCACAAGCATTCAGTTCTTCTTTATTAAACCAATATTCCAAACCCAGAAGAGTGTAAGTCACAGAAAACAAAGGAATGGTCTCATTTCAGACACACCTAGAGTCTTTGTTGGTTAAGCCTCAGGAAGCCCACAAAAAGCCCCCAGACACGTTAGGGTATGAATTTTGAATCTGTACTTCGTCACGTCTGTTTGGCTGCCATGACCTTCAATTTGCTAAAATATGGAAACTTCATTATGGCATTCTACCCGTAAAATGAGGAAATCACTGATGTTTGTCTCAACCTCAAGCCCCTAAAGGGATACTATCCCTAACCACACTTTCCTATATAACACTTTACACAAAAAAGTGAATCAAGATATTGGTTCCCTGGAAGTCAATATAAGTGAATTTTCCCTTCTTGTAAAATAGAAACAGTATTGAGTTCTTTTGATTATCACAGACCGCTTGAGTAGAAGTCAAAACTCTTCAATTAAAGTTTTCTCTAGATAAAGGGATTTCCTCCTTGGGGTATATCCACACCTTGAATGGTCCCGTCCTTCTAGATCTTTGTGGGTGAAAGGTGAAGCCACCTTTGCAATTTTATGCTATAATTGTGCTTTGGGGGTTTTTAGAAGAAACAGTTCCAGTGCAAGAGCAAACTGAGAAGCAAAGACAGTGAATGAGAGGAATGATGGGACTGATGTGTTGAGCCCCAACAGAAGTAAAGATAAGTGATTTTTTGTAGAACACTGTATCAAAGCAGTCTGTTTGCAAGGTTGAGGCAGCTTTCCCAGGTTGGCCTCAGATTATCCAATCATGATATTAATACATGATCTTCAGACAGTAGGACATACATTTTGAAACGTTTTATATTGTTGATTACTTTTCTTGTGTCCATCAACAGTCTCAAACTCATAGTACTGTGACAGTAATGAAACCAGGTCTTCCTATCAAGAGGCAGTTTTTCAGAAGTAGACCAAAGTATAGAAGAATGAGACGTTGCTCTAGCTTGATGTATTTTGAGATTAAAGTGTCCTGGATCCTCTTCACTCCTACACACTTGGCTCTTTTTTTGACATAGGTTTAGTATGTTTTGTGTGCACGTGTGGACATTTTTTCATTCCTAGGCTTTTGGCTTCCTTGAGAAGTCAGATGAGGAGCCAGAAATACCAGAGAGGCTGACCATTTTTGTAGTAGGAGTTGGTTTATCTTCTGTTTGGGGCTGAAAGAGAAAAAGCTTGGAAATACCCCTCTCCCCCAAAATCTGATTTAGCTGATTTCTAGGTTATCTAAATCAACCTGAAAATTTTGAATAAGCATTGTTTAGGCACTAAAGACAACAAAAATCTATTCAACTGTGTCTGCTTTTATACCTGGCTGGTGGCTGACTGCTTTCATTCCTTTCATTCCTACTAGAAGCCTGAGGAGTGAACCTCCTAGCAAAGGAATTTCACTTAGTTACCATCCAAAAGCATGAACAGGGACAGCAAAGTTCGTGTTTTTGAATGGTAACTACATGGTAACATCAACTCATGTATTTTCTTTCAAGTTAATACCTCACAGGCATTCTTGTTGGTATATTTTATTCTGGGGAATTGTTAGAACTGAAATTAGCCTAGTGACTTTTGTAAGTGTCTCCTGAAATGAAGTTTTGGTACTAAATGCCCTGGAACTGATTTGACTATAGATATTAATGAGAATTTCATTCACTGTTGTTCATCAGAAAGACAGCCTCAGTCTCTGTGCTCGTTCCCTACCCCTCTCAGAGATTAACTGAGGAAACATTTTTAAAAGTATTCAGTTTGAGTTAGGAAATAACATTACTAAACAAGTTTTGGTGGGTGGTGGGTAATCACTGAAAGGCTAATTTGTTCAGGAAGCAGGAATTAACACCTCTAGTCCAGTGGGGAAAAAAAAAAAACTGGTACAAGACCTTAAGTAATGAGAAATGATGGAGTTTGGATTAAGCCCTTAAACAGAGGAGAGGGTTGGAGGGAGGGCAGCCCTGAGTTGGAGACCCCGTGAACAACTGCTAGCCCCTGGTTAAATATCTTTTTATCTTGACATAGAGAAGTTAAAAATACCAGCACAATTCAATGTAACCTTCCCCCTTTATCCCAAAGGCCAAAGAATTTATTAAAGAAAAATAATCCATTTGGCCCAGCCATTATACATGACTCTACAGTTCTTGGAAATAAACCACAAGTCAGCTCTGGAAACAGAAAACTAATCCAACTGACCACTTGAGGGAGGTGGTGGGTTATCTTATTTGGAAAAAGGAACCTATTTTTTTTTTTAATAATGTACAATTTTAAGAACTTTGAAAATCTCCTGTGCCCTATGGGTGACAAAGAGATAACAGGAACCCAGACAATGGCCTTTTTCCCACTAGGATCCATTCTCTAATTTTCCTATTAAAATAAAGGAAATAAAATAGATTTACTGAACACTTGTGATGGTCTGTTTGATGGATCACTTTAAAAAGAAAGAAAGGGGCAAAGTATGGGTAGTTTATTTTTACAAATCAATTTTAGTTTTTTTTTTATGAAATAAATGAACAAGAAGCCCATTAAAATGGTGGTTACAATTCTTCTTTTTAATTGTTTACTCTATTAAGGTGACAATACTTGACAGTTTGATATATGAACAGTGTTCCCTTGCCTGACATAAACATAAATTATAACATGAGAATGTGATGATCCTTCAGCCCTTCATTCACTCACCCAGGTTAAATGTAGAATTTGGAGAGAAATCAAGAAAGTTACATTTACCTAGATTCCAACAGCTGTTTCTTCTTGTTTAATGGTGGCTGAAGAAAAGTTAGATGAGATAAATGGTAAAATGGGTCAAGTCCAGCAAAATCATTGTATTTCATCAGAGCCAAGATGGGAAATCAAATCATTAAAGCCAACTTTACTGTGCAAACACCATCAGTTCACAGATTTCTTTTTTCCCAGATACCATAAAAAATACTTGAACTTGGGATCATTCCTCTTGGGTTGAATCGAAGCATTATAGATCAAAATTTTCAAGGGATTATATGTAAAATTATTATAGAAACAGGAATTTTAATTAATATTTTATTCTGTATTTAATGCAGATATATAGTGTATAGAGTTAAATAATAGAAAATTTATAATGAAAAACAGCAATACCCTTTTCCACCGCTTTTTATGCCCAACTCTTGATGCACAGATAAAACCACTCTTGATTTATTTAGCTCTTTCTTCTGGCATATAACTCCACATGTCTAAATAACATGTTTATACAGTACTTTCTAGTATATGTGTGATTAAGTTTTAGATATTTTCTATTACTTCCACTTATAGTAGGAAAGAATCCAGCCCTGTCAATTCTCTCCACAAGACTTGACGTATACTTCCTATTTCCTCATCCTTTAAATATAGTGAAATCATCCTTTTTAGTTTAACCTATGTTCAGCATTAACTTTATTATGACTATATAAACGCTGTGCACAGCTAAGCTAAGCAGGGTGCCCTGACCTTTCAACTTTTTGTTTTCCTAAATGAAGCGTTGCATCATTTTTTCATTAACTTATTTTTATGTACTTAGTACTGATTCATCCTTTAAATCGCAGAGAGAAGCATATAGCCCCTCTCAATAGAATCAAAACATGTTTCCTTTTTTGACCATCCCTCCCTTTACCCCCCAAGACCTCTGACTGTCTCCTCATTCCACAAGTCATTCCCTACGCCTACTGCTAAGCTCTTGTCCTGGGTTTTCCCTTCATATCAAACTGGGGATTCTCTTTATCCTTTTCTGTCTTTGCTCCTGTTTCCTGAAACACATGCTTTTCCTGGTTTATTCTTTCCTTTTTGGGGGGATTCATTCTCCAGCTACTTCCTAAGAAAAGTTGGATGAGAAGAAAATTTATTTTTTTCTACCTTCGTATTTTATTAAAGCTTGGCTACTTATGGTATTTTGGATGGAAATTATTTTCCCTCAGAATTTTAAAGATGTTGTTCCAATTACTCTCTATCTTCCACTTTGTTGTTATAAAGCCCAGTGTTACTTTAATTAATAATACTGCACATGGGATTTACTTTTTCTCTCTGGAAGTTTTTAGAATCTTTTCTTTATTTCTGGAGTACAGAAATTTCACACAAAAAATATATCCTTTTTCCTCTTATTTATTGTTCTGGAGACTTAATGGGACTTTTCAATCTGGAAACACATGCCCTTTGTGATTTTTTGGTGTTATTTTTGTGTATTAATTATTTGATAATTTCTTTGCCTCATTTTCTCCATTCTCTCTTTCTAGAACTTCCATTATTCAGATATTAGAACTGAATTGTTTCTCTAATTTTTCAAGTTCCTTTTATTCAAGCTATTTGCCAAATCTTTCTTGTTTTATTTTAGTTTTTTGGAATATTTTCTCTACTTTATCTTCTACCCTTTCTGTGGAGCTGTTTTAAAATTTCTGTCATTATATACTTTTTAAATTTTTAAATTTTGAATTTTTTTTTTATCCAAAAATTATTTTTCTTTTTTGGCCGCACCACGTGGCTTGCAGCATCTTAGTTCCCTGACCAGGTATCCAACCTGGGCCCCAGCAGCGAGAGTGCCGAGTTCTAACCACTCAACCACCAGGGAATTCCTGCCATTATTATATTTTTATATTTCAAGAGCTCTTTTGTGTTCTCAAAATATTCCGCATTAAAAACAAAAAACAAAACCTCCATAGCATTCTTTTTTTGTGTTTCACTAGATGTAGAAATAGCTTCTTTTAGACTCTAAAAATATTTATTACAATCTCTCTGATGTTTTTGTGGTGGAAAATGGGATGTGGCACCCAGGTCCCCCTCCAAGGAAGGACCTGTTGCCCCCACTTCTGGGAGTGGTGTGAGAGAATCTTCAGCTGTGGGCCCTTCAAGGATCATCTCAGCTGCAGAGAGATGCTTCATGAAAGATCACTCCCCTTTCTGGGATGGCCCACATCCAAAGAGTGTTCCATAGTAGGTATGAATGCTTGGGCATCTTGGCCCAACTTGGGATAACCCTGAAAGGCTGTTGTAGCCCCTGAGACTGAAGCTGAGTCTGTCATGGGTCTGCCCTTGCAGCTTGATTTCTCTCTGCCCACTCTTGCTTTCGTCCCTTCCAAGGATACTCCGAAGTAAGCATCCTGCCCACTTAACTCCATCTTCTCTTCTCCATGCAGCATATCTCTTTCTCCTAAGTTATCTTTATTCTGCTTATTCATTTTGGACTTTGACTTTCATGCTACCTTCTGTCTGATCTTAATTGAAAGCTGAATTGATGGGAAGCTTAAGTATGCACGGCACATGTGTCCTTAGGGTCACCAGGTAGAAACCAGGGAACCAGCTGTTTCTTTGGTGTCTGTAGGTCTTTTGGCCCGAGGTGGTTTCCTCCTTTCTCCTGCTCGGAGAGCATAAACCTGGGTAGCAGCTTTCTAGGACCTAATGGCAGAAAGAGCTGGGAGTCCCGCTGTTAGTATAAACATTGTAATGTAATATTCTAAGTTTTTAGTCTGGAATCTCAGCTCCAATTTCAGCTCTGCCTGGCAAATCTACTAAACTTCTCTGTTATGAACTCGCTAGAGAATTCTCTTTACTCTTTCCTCTTATTTTCTACTAGAGTGTGGGAGGGGCATTCTCAAGGTGTATGGGATTGGGAAGTTATTTGGGGCATCTGTCTTTTCCTTATACAAATTTTCACCCAGTTACTTTGTCTTCAGCTCCCTGACCCTCCAGAGGAACTCCTCTAGTACCTGATCCTTTCTAAGTACTGCAGTAGGAATCATGTTGCTTCTTCTAGACTGCCTTCCCCCTGTAAACCTGGGGCTCTCTCCTCTCAGCTAAGTCAGTCACTGTTCATCCATCAACTTTCCATCTTCCAACATTTTGTTGATATTGCTCACCTGCTATGGTCTCTTCTTCCATTCTCTGTGTTTTAGTGGCTTCAGTTCTCTTTTTATTTCTTTATTGTTGTTTAAGTGGAGCTTGAAAGAGAATGTGTATACACATAGGCTTTGCTTAAACTAATTTGAATCAATCAGAATACTCTTACTATAGCGAATCAATGGCATGTTACAATGTGGATCATGTCTTCTTTTTAGAAACACGTTCTTGTTGGCTTCCAGAACAACAAAACTGCCTGGTTTCTTCCTCCTTTGCTGGCTATTCATTCTCACAATATGCTTTTTAATCTCTCATTTTTCCAAAGACAAACTTAACATGAAAAAAAACCCCTCAAAACAGGACAGTTCTAGTAAACAATATTAACCAGGATAGGTATCTTCAGATGACACATCTGAAAGATTAAATGCCAGGTTTCTAATTTAAGGTTTCTTTTTAAGACTAAACAAACAGCAAAGATTAACTAAGACAATTCACAAATAAAAATGAAGAACATAGTTCTCTTTTCAAAGATATTCATTTAGCACTCAAACAAGTGAAAATGAATTTAAAATTTCTTGTTTCTGAAATATAATGAAATCTAAACGTTTGAAAATATGAACACATTTTAATTTATTGATCTATAATAATTAAGGAAAAAAACTTTAAAAATCACACAGATTAAGACTCATGCTTTTCTGAGTTTCTTTTCAGTTATAGATAATTTTTATAAATGATAGAATTTTGTCAAAACGGTTTTTGATACCAGAAAGGGCAACAGAATTTTTATAAACTTTGTAAAAGTAAGAACCAACATGCTTGAATCAGTACGAAGAATTCAAACCTGCTTTGTTCAAATAGAATATACTGTGTGATAAAGTGATTAAAGGTAGTTTGGAATGAAAGAAATGGGATAAAATACAACTTTATTAGAAAAAACATCAATGATTGTATTTCTTGATCTTTGACCTATGAAATCATATTTTGAGAATTATTTTATTTGGTTATCTTAGATAATCTGCACAGATTACCTATTGTGAATATGTATTTAAAATTTTTAAATATATACCACTATATTTTATGCCTTTCAAAATGAAATGTGCACCTGAGAGCTAGATATTGTGTACCATTGGTACGTAACTTTTCCCTGAAACCCAAACCATAGTAATTGTTGCCATTAGCTAGGTAAACCTGATATTACCTTCACTCATCGGATAGTTTATCATGTTTACAGCAAAGAAACACTGGCATGGGAACTTTAGTGTTAGGTTTATAAACAAAGTATTTCCTAAAATGTTAGTTCTTAAATTGATTAATTTAGAGAATGGAACAAGTTTAGTGCAGAGCTATAACATGTAGAAGCAAGAAGGATACATATGCTTTCAAACAATTGTAAAATTAACGAGTAGTTGTTTATTTCTCTTTAACAATTGCATATGCATGTAGTGATATGAGTCTGAGACAGGTGCTGAATCTTCAGTCACTTGGCCACAGAGTTATATGGTTAATAAATTATGGAAATTGCTTGTCTTAATCTGACTGTTAAAGCTCTATCCCATTGTCTTTTCATGTAACAGAAACAAGGCTTGAGTGACAAAAACCAGCTACTTACAAAATTTAATTTAATAGTTTAAAGCGCAAAGGGCATTCCCTATGCAATAAAATCTTTTGCTTGGAAAATTTAGTAATTTAAATATAAAATTATATTTTAAATAAAAAAATATAAAATTATATTTTACTTTATGTTCATTATTTACGTAATAAGAATTTACAAGAACACGATTTTCTCAAGATTTAAACTGCTCATTGTTCCATAAATAGGATGCACATTTAGAAAGATGAGGTTTTTTTTAAGGAATAATTTACTGATTAGTTCTGGCTCAAGACATAAAACTGTTTTATTGCTTGATGTTACTGGAATTTTGCCGTAGATTATTTTTTGAATCTCTTCTGTAAGGTTAACAATAGAAGTATTTTCATCCTCATTTACTTCTTTGAACTACTACTTTGAATTTAAGTTTTGTATATGGATGAAATTTCCTTCTGGCTTAATACCTGAGCTGGTAGAAATGTCTCACCTAAATCCTCTATCTTCTTTCTCTTAGAAAGATTCATAATCCAGAGCCCTAATAGTTGGAAATGCATGTGATGACCTGTAGTCTCACTCCTGTCCCTGCTTTTTAATTCCCATGACAATTACTTCGCTAAATATTATCACCCAAATTCTGTTTGATTACTTCCAGTGATGGGGAAATTTCTCTTCAATTTAGGCATCTTGGGTCATGCTCAGGTCATTACCAACTATTTTCACCTTAATACAGATTCCTACCTATCAAAGTGTTTTGTGGGTTGGACCATGGAGCAAGAAGACTTAATCTTAGAAGGTTCAGGAATGTAAATTGACCAAGGTGAACTCTGACCTATAAGAGAAGGGTACCATTGTTCCCATGAGATTATGATTGTGGTAACTAATAGAGAAGATTGTCAGCCATGCTGGCCCTGGGAGTGGGGCAGGGAGTATTTCCCAAGACTGGTTAATGTCAGTATCCTGTGAGTTGAGAGTATTCTGCGATCTGGCCTGTTTTCAGGAGAACTGAGGCAACTGAGACAGCTTACTGAGCCAGGGTTCTCACTACTATTATTTTCTTTTCTTCACTGATTCCTTCATTTTAATGACTTTTTGTCAACACTTAGAGGTAAGAAATAAGATCCACCAAAAACATAGCAAGTCATCCTGTTGGACAACAGACACTTTAAGAGCAGACTCCTTGGGGTAAGGAGGAAAATTTAGAAGAAATTGTAGACAGTTTCTACTATCAATGAATTTACAAACTGATGGAGATAAGGAAAAGACAACCAACTCATAAATAAGGCATGTAAAACATGAAAGTTTTATAATTTTATAGACTGAAGTATTACATACTGACATAAACTCTAGAATGCACAGATTCATCAAAGCAGAATGGGAGTTGAAAAAGTTTCTACAAAAGAGAGGGAAAGAATATGATTTTACAGGATTGAGTGAAAGCTTTTGGGGAAGGAAGAGGTATTGTTTAGTAAGGCAAGGGTATCCTTAGATGATCTGCAAATCCCAACAGAGCAGAAGTGTTAAGGAAGTTAATCTATGCCCAGAGCCTTGCTGTTTGGGGCAACATTTCTTCATTCCCCACTTTTTGGTGGTCTTTTTCTTCAGAGAATTTGGACTCCCCCTACCACTCAGGGGGATCTGGAACAGAATTGCTTTGCCTTGAACATGGGCTAATGGGACTTGATTGTTGATGTCTCCAGCAGTCTCTTTTGGGAGCACTCTATGTCATTTTCCCCTGTGGTATGTGCTTGAGACAGCATGCCTGCTTGAGCCCCTTGCCCTGTAATATGGCTCCTCTTCTGAGGATTTAAACTCCTTCCCTTGGGCACCTGCAATAGGGCAATACCCTTCCTCCTGATGTGAGATCTCTGCTTTCACTCCTGGTGCAGGTAGGTAGACAGCTTTGTACATTCACTCTTAGAGGAATCATTTTTATGACTCTTAGTGTTCAGGGCACGTCCTGAGCTGAGAGTGCCTATTCAGGAAATGAATCGAATCATTGTCTGTGTCTTGCGACCCTCAGATCACCTTTATTATTTTACAGTCTCTGCCCAGTCACTGAGGATCAGCCTGGCTGCACACACTGAGAATGCCTTTATATATTCTGTAATTAAAAAGCCCAATTTCAAGCCCATTTTAAAACTGGGGATGTTGCACTTCACCTACCTCCCTGCAGGGTGATGAGGTTGGTGACACTGGGAAGACTTAACAACAAGAGAATTCACGCATTCCTCCCCCAACACCACTCACCCCCAAACTGCAGGCTTCTTGGACTGATTGATGGCATTTCCTAATATAGCAGCGGTGAGATGACTTATTTTGAAAATAGAATTAAAACTTTCCCTTTTTAGGAGCAAGCTCTACTTTGGCAACACCATCAGCCCCAAACACATTAGTTCTTGTGGTCAAAACATTAACAGGGTGCTTTGTTAACAATATGTTCAGGTCATGATAAGGCCAACAAAGGAACTGTTAAGACTTTATGAGCTGAGTCTTTCCAAATAGTGTTCCAAATCAAAAGTACTGAGAGTAAAACTTTCTCCTGTAAACAAGGCCCGAAGGAGCCAGGGTGAGAGTTTTCATGAGTGGGCTGAGGTGTCAGGGTGTTGCATTGACCAAAATAAGCCACCTCATGAAAAGTAGGAAACGACTGATGGGTCCACAAAGTATGCAGCTCTCTGTAAGTTTCCAGTAAAGGAGCTGAGATGGGCTTACTAATTAGCCTTCTTGGACATAGTAGGAGAGCGGGGAACCCTTTAAAGAGGTCCCAGGGAGTGCTAAGTGCTGGGGAAGTTTATTGCTGTGCTCATAAACAATGGCCGTGGCCAGGGGATTGAAAGGAGATCCTGTGAACTGCAGGGGCACCTGCTGTGGGAACTCATCTTTATGAAACCTTCCCTGACTGTAAACTCTGATTACTGTCCTACTCAATCACCTTGGCATTTTAAACAAGAAATCTAGATTAATTTTTACTGTTTACTTGGTGCTTTGTCTGTTTAATGAGGGGGAGAGGAGAGAGAGAGAGAGAGAGAGAGAGAGAGAGAGAGAGAGAGAGAGAGAGAGAGAGAGAGAGAGAGAGAGAGAGGGAGAGAGAGGGAGAAAGAGGGAGAGAGAGGGAGAGAGAGGTTGGGGGATGGTTTATGCCCACACCCTGGGAGAGGCATCTTTAATCCTCAGTTCAAGTCCCAGCTCTCTGGGATTCTGTCTTGTCCTCTGTAAAATAAGGGAATTGGACAAGATATCACTTTGATTTTCAAAAATCACTACTGATTTCTTAACGTTTTTGAGTGCCCCGACACACCTTATTTGGCATTATAATAATCCTTGAGGTAGGTGAAATAGAAAACATTATCTCTGCCTTAAAGAGGAGTAATCTGAGACTCAGAGCAGTCAAGTGATTAATTTATGAACCACAGCAAATACATAGTGCAAACTGGGTCAAGAACCAAGGAATTTTGATTTCTGCCTCTTTCTACACCCCTCTAAACTACAACTGTAGTTGAGCTAGTCTAGACTTCTTCCTTCAGCAGGGTACTTGAGGGCAAGGAGAACATTGAGTATCTACTGTGTAGCTGCTATGGATCTGGCTCTAATTCTCCACAGCTTAATGAATGTTGCTCAATGCAGCTTAGGAGACAATGTTCTTACTCTGAAGTCAAGAGTATAATAACAATAGTAATTATAGTTTTTTGAACTGCTACACTGTGCCAGAATCATTACATACGTCATCTCATTTGTTGTTCATTTTAAAGAGGAAGCACCTAAAGCTCAGTGGCAAGCCAACTGGGTGGAGATGGAATGTGGTCGAGGCTGACCTTCTCTCTCTCTCTGTGTATCTTTCTCTCAGTTCTCCCTCCGGCTCAGAATTCAGACCTTCTCTGGTTCTCTGAATTGGAGGAAGGCATCTAGGAAAGAGTATAGGCCCTGTGAGTGTTGCAGGAGGATTCAGTAGGATACGTGGGTTCTAGGAGCTAGGGGAACCTGTACCTGGCTCTCCTGTAGTGTTGCTATGGAAAAGTTTTTCCCCAAGAGGAGAGGCTGCATAGTTAGTAGGATGAAGCCAGACCATATGTAACGTCAGAAAAGAGTTTCTTGCCCCAAAGCTTGGCACAGGGACGGTAGCTTGTTTAGGATCAAACAGAAAGGAGTGACGGAGTTTCCAGTGGCAATCTGTGAGGACTGATGTTCCAGAGCTGGGTCCATCTCCCTACCTCCCTGATGCATTTGCACAACAAAACACCCCGTGGCACTATTCCAGGGGGTGATGATCTGGAAGTCTGAGGTTTTATTTGTGCTGCTAGCCTGGTGGAATGGGCTTCTTACACTCAGAAAGTAATTTGAGATATAGAAATTAAAATTTTAATTTACTGTCTATCTCAGATTATTGATTATGATACATATTTCCTATAGACAATTTCACACTCCTTCATGTAGAGACTAGTGATGGAGAAATTGAGCCACCATTCAGTGCCCTATACTTCAGGCATGCTGGACTCAAAAGAACTGATGCCATAGGAATAAATGTATATCGATGTTTGACTAGCAACTAGTGTCCATCTCTTTAAATTAAACCTTTAAATTAAGGTTGTAAATTTGATTTTCATTGTCTTATTATTTCATTTAACTTAATGTAAGTTGTATTTGGCTTCATAGTTTAAATTGACTTTATACTTTAAAGTTTAAGAGTTATAAATATAAAATATTTATATCTGGTTTTATGTTCGCACATATTTAAAAAACACTAAGTATATCTAGTATCAACATTGGAATCCTTGAAATTATCTCTTTCTTCATGGCCCACTGAAGTTTGAGGAAAATTGGTCTAATTCAAGGGAATGATTCTGATTGTAGTTGTTGAAGGTCAAGAAGGTGGAGAAAACGTAGTAGGTCAGTAGGGGAAGTATCTTGGGACAGTCCCTGGAAATAAGTCACCTTTCTCTATTCAGAACGTTCTGCAGATAACTTAGATTTGCTTTGAAATATTTATTTGGTAATATGATTTATTTCTAAGTGAGGAGTAAAGTCAGTAGGACTGGCTTAGCTAAGCTGTTAAGGTCAGCAAAGTTTATCTTGCTCTTTCAGTCTTCCTCAGGATGCCATCCCAAGTCTCCCCTTGGTGTTCTTTACTCTCCTTTTTGGAGACCCGTCACCTTCTGGAATGGTGAGCAATGATATGGTGAGGAGCCAGCCCTCCTCTGCATGTCCTAGCCCCAGGCTGCTCTCAACATCCACCTAAAAATAAATATTGCAAGTCTGCTGAGCCTGTGTATTCTGAGAGTCACTTGTTTTCTCTTATTGATAATGCTTTTCTAATTTAAAAAAATTCTCCTATTCATTAATACTTAATTTTCCTATCTGATGTTCTTCTATTCTCTTCCTTTCTGCTTCCCAGGGTAACACTTGCTGATTTAATAAATGAAACCATAATTTAAGGTAATTGCTTTAGGGTTTAGTTAGCCCTCCATATTGGCATGTGCATTTTAAAAGAGTCTTCTGAAGGAGATGCTGTAATCCCAAAGATTAACTTCAGTTGTGAGACTTTGGGTCCTGTGGTTTTTTTCTTTGTTTTGTTTTGTTTTTTGTGAGGTAATGGGACCTTCCATGGCTTGCCAGAAAACATGACACAGGCAGCTTACTTGTTTATAAGACAGAGGACAGAGCATCTCCATTTATTTTGGTTAGACACTACATGTGTATCTAACTACATGTATCCTGGGCCCAGGATAACTATATCTTTATTTCATTTCATCTAAGTTAAGCATACAGCAGGATTTTCTTCATTAAATTGCAAAAATACATTTCTTTGGGATCTACAAGAATATCTAAATGAAACTTCAAAAACAACCAGTTTTTTTTTTTTTAAAGATTCCATATATATGTGTTAGAATATGGTATTTGTTTTTCTCTTCCTGACTTAGTTCACTCTGTATGACAGACTCTAGGTCCATCCACCTCACTACAAATAACTCAATTTCATTTCTTTTTATGGCTGAGTAATATTCCATTGTATATACGTGCCACATCTTCTTTATCCATTCATCTGTCGATGGGCATGTAGGTTGCTTCCATGTCCTGGCTATTGTAAATAGAGCTGCAATGAACATTGTGGTCCATGTCTCTTTTTGAATTATGGTTTTCTCAAGTAAAAAAAAAAAAAAACAGTTTAACTGAATTCCTAGAATGTATTATGGTGCAAGAAGTAGGATATTAAATTAAAAAGCTATACCAAATAATGATTTTGGAAAAGAAAGCAATGTAATATTTTCATTGCGACTAGGAAGCATCTGTTATGTTGTGTGACTTCATCTGGTCACTTCCTCTCTCTAAGCCTCAGTTTCTCATCTGCTCCTGACTGTCTCGCTGAGTGCATGTAAAATTCAAATAAAATCAATTAATTTGGGTGAAAGGATTTGTTAACTTTCACAGCTGCTGGAATTGGGTTTAGAGGGTGAAGGGGACCAGGGTGGAGAGCCACTGGAAAGGACAGAGGAGCAATTGGTAAGGGGAAAGGATGGAGGGGAATGCTTTGTGAAAGTGGCCACCCCCATGGAGGGCTAACAGTGGGTGGGGTGGGGCAAGGAGAGATGTGGTCTGTCCTGCTCAGCCCGGGGGCCCCTGGATCCCTGGGGAGGGCTCTGTAGCTGGCTAGGTGCCAAGTGGTCACATCTTACCTCCATTACCCTCATAACTGAGAACCCAGGTAAGGGACCCCAGCAAGAACCTCCTATTTCATTCTCTGTCAGGATGGCCACTGGGTAGAATGTTCCTGTGGGGTTTACAGGCACTGCTTCTTCTCTCCTCCTGGCCCGGGGTCTGCTAGCTGAGCAAACGCCTATTGCTTTATGTAGTTTATGTGGGGGGGGCAGATGGAGTGGGTGGTGGAGACCTTTGCTCTTTGACAGGTCAAACTCCAGGGACTGGGACTGTGTCCAGCTAATCTCAGGACAGGACCCCCACCTTCCATCCTCACAGGCTGAGAATAATAATAGTTAGTGGTGGATTAATAGCCATCCCCATTTGCTAGGCACTAGACTGGGTGTTTGTTACAGCAACCCTGTGAGATGGGATCATCATTCACATTTCACAGGGGAGGAAACTGAGGCTTCAGAGGTTAGGTAAAAAGAAATTTTCATTGCATTTTTCAGGTGTCTGCAAAATGTAGACTTGAACATTGACAAATTACAATTAAATATCACCTAGCATAATGGCTATTTTAATTATATTAACTTAGAAATCTTACCCTAGTATATAGCAAAATTATCTTCTTACTACCTAGGAGTCTTTCAAGTATGTTGTAGGAATTTTGTTAAATATCCCCCATAGACCTTTGTAATGTCTAATCACTTTTTTCCTTGATGTTATATTTTTTGAAACAGTTCCAAATTCTGCATTTGGCTCTTGGAATGAATCCCTCATGATCTTTCGTTTTCTGATCGCAAGAACTCGTAGACTGCTGGATAAAATTAATGAAAAATAACCCTGAATTTTGAATTTCAGGGATAAAAGAAGAAATACACATCTAATTATAAAGTCAGTGCCCTTTTTAGATAAAAAATACTCTGCAAATTAAGACAAAAATGAAACTTTATTAGCCTGCTAAAGGCATCTATAAAAAAGCCTATAGTTAATATTTTATATAATGGTGAAATACTAAATACTTTTGCCTAAGATTGAGATATAGGCAAGGATATCTATTTTTGTTACTTCTACTCAACTAAAGTCCTAACCAGTATAATAAGAAAAGAGAAAAAATATATATACAGATTTGAAAGGAAGAATTAAGATTGTTTTTATTTGTAGATGATATAATCATGTATAAAGAAAATCTTATGGAATTTACAAAAAGACTACAAGAACTAATAAGATAATTTAGCCAAACTGCAGACTATAAAACCATCAACTGAATTGTTATATACTAGCAGTTAACAATTAGAAAACAAAATTTGGAAAACAATACCACTTTCACTTGCAACAAACAAAACAAAACAAAACAAAACAAAACAAAGTACCTGAGAATAAGTCTAATGAAAAATGTGCAAGACCCTACCTTGAAAGTTATAAAGTGTTACTAAAAGAAATGAAAGAAAACCTAAAATAATAGAGAAATACCATGTTTGTGGGGATTGTTAGACTCAACATTGTTAAGATGCCCATTTTAGCCAAACTGATCTACAGAGTCAACTCAATCTCAGTCACAGTCCAAATAAACTTTTTAAAAGAAATAATAAATTTTAAAACTTTTGAAAAAGTAGGCAAATTCTAAAACCTATATGGAAATGAAACGAATCTAGCATAGACAAAACAATCTTGGAGAACGAAGTACAAAGATTTATACTACCTGATTTCAAGACACATCATAAAGCTACGATAATCAAGACACTGAAGCCTTGGTGGAAGAATAAATTAAATATATCAATAAAACAGAATAGAGCCCAGAAATAGACTCACACAAATACAGCTAATTGATTTTCCATCAAGGCACCCAGTCAGTGAGGAATTCACTGGCCAAAGGAAAATCCTTTCAACAAATGGGGTTGGAACAACTGGGTATTCATGTGTAAAATTGTAAGCCTCAGCCTCTGCCTCACACTATAAATAAGAATGAATTTGAGATGGATCATAGACTTACATGTAAAAGCTAGAACTATCAAACAAACTCAGGAGAATATCTTTTTGACCTTGAGGTAAACAAAGATTTCTTAGGACACATAAAGCACACATTATGGAAGAAAAAAAATTTATAAAAAAATTTATAAAATAAACTTCATCAAAATTAACAATCTGGGGGCTTCCCTGGTGGCGCAGTGGTTGAGAGTCTGCCTGCCGATGCAGGGGACACGGGTTCGTGCCCCGGTCTGGGAGGATCCCACATGCCTCGGAGCGGCTGGGCCAGTGAGCCATGGCCGCTGAGCCTGCGCGTCCGGAGCCTGTGCTCCGCAACAGGAGAGGCCACAACAGTGAGAGGCCCGCATACCGCAAAAAAAAAAAAAAAAAAAAAAATTAACAATCTGTTTATCAAGACACCAACCAAAAAATAAATAAGTAAACCACAGACTGTAAAAAAAATATTCACAATCCATACGCTTGACAAATGACTCACATCCAGAATAGATAAGGATTTCCTACAAATTAAAGGTTTCTTACAAATTGACAATAAATAGACAACTCAGTAAAATAAATGGGCAAAAGTCTTGAACAAGCACTTCACGAAAGAAGATAAAAGAATGGCTAATAGACATATAAAAATGGTTCAACACTGTTAGTAATGGGGAAATGCACTTTAAAACCACAATGTGATATCATTTTGTACCCACTAGAATGGCTAAAATAAAAAGTTTTACAATTCCCAAATTGTAAGTTGGTAAGGATGTGGAACAACTAGAATTAATTTGGTGCTCTTGTGAAATAGGTTTAAATTTCTGTTCAAAACAATTCAATTTATGTGATTTTTTTTTTTTTCTAGAAAATGTCTATTCATCATGCACTTATCCAACAGCTATGTATTTAGAGTTCACCATGGGTAAAACAAAGTTCTTGCCTTTAAGGAGAATGTAGACATTTTGCAAACAGAAGACTTGTTCAGTTAGCCACCAGATAGCTAGCGTTATTTACCCTATTTTCTTGATTCCCAAACACATGTGTTATCTTACAGTCAATTTCAAAATAAATCTGACAACTGATTGATCTTCTCACAAAGGCATTTTTATTGAATCAATGGTACATTTTACAGTTGAGCAAATGCTCTCAATAAATCTAGCTGTTATATTCATATCAGCCAGCTGTTCTCCCTGGAGGAAATTAATTTGAAAGGTTAAAAAAAAAAATAAAGGAAACAACTCTCTCCTTCTTATTAAAAACAAAAGTCATAGGAGTTGTAGATTTTTACATTTAATCAATCACTCAATCAATCAATCAATTAATTAATATTTAGGGATTGGTTCTTTCTGGTTTCTTTCACACAGAGACTGAAAGCAGAGCCTTTGAGTGCCAAAAGGCTGAAAACGTGATTTGGTGAAGGGGTTAAGAGATGTACTGTGGGGTCAGATAGAACAGAGTTCTGATTCTCTATTTACCAGTTAGTTGAACGCAGACTAGTTGCTTACCCTCTATTACCTGATGGCTTACCTGATTGCTTACCCTCTATTACCTGATCTCTATTACAGTTACCTGATGTATAATGATGCAGGGTCCGATGGGCAGTGGTGGGGTTTAATGAGGTTTTATTTAGAAGATGCTCAGGATGGTGCTTCACATATTGTAGGTGCTCACTAAATTGTCAATCTTATCATAAACTAAAATCTTCCTTCTGAGTCTTATCAGAGTCTTAGCCAAGGTGAACTGAGCGTAAGACACTTATGGCTACGGTAGTTTGTTGAGTACTTAGAGATTGGTAGCCTGTCAGGGGCACCTTCATTAGTGAAACAAGAATGAATTCCGGGCTTCCCTGATGGCACAGTGGTTGAGAGTCCCCCTGCCGATGCAGGGGACACGGGTTCGTGCCCCAGTCTGGGAAGATCCCACCTGCCGCGGAGAGGCTGGGCCCATGAGCCATGGCCGCTGAGCCTGCACGTCTGGAGCCTGTG
The DNA here is from genome assembly GCF_000442215.2 of Lipotes vexillifer. Lineage (NCBI taxonomy): Eukaryota > Metazoa > Chordata > Mammalia > Artiodactyla > Lipotidae > Lipotes > Lipotes vexillifer. Next base: position 1,251,737 of record NW_006773042.1, on the reverse strand, counting down.
CTCCGCAATGGGAGAGGCCCCAACAGTGAGAGGCCCACGTACAGCAAAAAAAAAAAAAAAAAAAAAAAAAAAAAAGAATGAACTCCGAGGATAAAATTTTGCCTCTCAATTAAGATTCAAGGCTGATTGATTAAGGAAAACTAAGAACCAGAAAGTCTCCACATTTTACCAGGATGTCACGTTTGCTTCACTAATTCATTAAACAAATATGTAATGATTTGAAAGTTAAATCAGTTTAGCAATTTTAAAAAGTGACTTAAAAATAATAATAGATGGTAGGAAAAGTTTACAAACCTGACAGCTGAATCTGTCTGTAGCCTCTCTTCTTAAATCTCACAGCCATAGCATAGAGTTACTTGAAACTTGAGGGTTTGAGGATTTTTGTTCTTGTTTGAGAGATGAATAAGGCTTCTTGTGATGTTAAGTTCACATATGTAAATAGATACAGCCCCAGAGAACCAAATTACCCTTTTCAGAATATATTAATTTTACTTTTAATGATTATAATATATGATTGGTTAAACAACTTCCTATCTTGGCATTTTCCAAACACCAAGCAGAGAAAATTGCACAGATTTGGCCAAGTCAATCTTTTTCATCTGGGTATTTTTATTCTGTAATGCCACAGAAACACATTGAGGATTTCTGGAACAAAACCATAAATGTGCACCTGGAAACAAGCTATACTAGAAAGCAGTATGAGTGGCTTTGGATTTGTATACAAAAGAGTTCTGGTTCTTTTAGTATATGTTACTGGCTCTGTTGTGGCTTTTTGATCACACAAACAAATGGCTTAAGTTTTCTGAGCTTCAGCTTCATCTTTACAATTATATATATCCTACAGGGTTGCAGGGAGGAACATAGGGATGGGAGTTTCTCCTGAGATGTAAATTACTTTTCTTGAAATGAGAGGTACTTGAAAAGAAGGACCTTACTGAGGAAAGACACTCCTTGGGAATGAAGAGGAAAGCTGGATGACATCTGAGAAATGATGTCAGGGATCCTGGGGGCTTCATGGTATTCCCATGTGTGTTGTTACTGGCATTTATTCTCTCACTCACTGAACAGCCAGAGTTGGGGCCTTTGCCAAGTTAAGGCACTTTGCTAGATACTGAACATACAAAGACGACTGAGACTCCTTTCTTTTAAAGATCGTATAATGTACTTGGGAGACAGCCCAGTACTTTTACAATAATACAATGTGATAAGTGCAATGGAAACATTAGGGCAGGTTGAGTTCTTAATTTAACCTGGGTAGTAAACATAGGCTCTTTATCCTTGAAAGAAAGGAGTTACTTAGTACAGAATGGGGAGGCCATTGCAGGGGAGGGAGCAAAATGTATCAATAAAAGAAAAAGATGTGTAAAGTTGCCTGGTGATGATGGATTTGGAGTGCCTAGTGGGTGGTAAAGCTGACCAGCAGGCAAACCCTGTGGCCACTCAGCTCACTCAGTCTACAGCTCTGATGAGAACCAATGACTTTTCCGGAGTTTCCTGTGTGTGTGTGTGTGTGTGTGTGTGTGTGTGTGTGTGTGTGTGTGTGTGTATTACTTTGTAGAAGGAGAAAATTGGAGAAATAACCATGGAAAATCCCGGTCAACATTTCCCATTCAGAGATTTTGGGAAACACATCAAATAGGCAATGAAGTTTTTCGAGAAAGATGTCCCTAATTCTGAATGTAGTTTGCAAGTCAGTGATGATGACTTGATGAATGACTTAACAATGATGAATGTTAGTGTTTCCTACTGTGAGATTTACCAGGACAAAAGGATCAGAAATCCTTGGTCTTGAATTTAAGAAGCCCGAGTAGAGCTTAAGCAGAACATCCATCCCTACAATGGAACATTCATGATCTAGCTTTTTCATTGTGTTTGACTTCATGTCTACAAATGCTCACAAAGATATATTTGTGTTTTCTTTTTTTTTTAGTATTTATTTATTTGTGTATTTATTTATTTTGGCTGCCCTGGGTCTTAGTTGCAGCACGTAGATCTTCATTGTGGCATGAGAACTCTTAGTTGTGGCATGCATGCAGGATCTAATTCCCCGATCAGGGATCGAACCTGGGTCCCTTGCATTGGGAACACGGAGTCTTTCCCACTGGACCACCAGGGAAGTCCCTGTGTTTGAGTGCCTCAAATCCTAAAGAAGATGATGGTGGTGCCACTTTATAATCTTTGTCAATCTGACAGGCAAAAATATCTTACAGTTCTTTAAAAAATAAATCTATGAACATCCTATTGCTTTATTTATTCAAATCTTCTTTTATGCTTCCTAATAAAATTTTATAGAAAATGAGAAAATTTTTACTTAGTTATTTCCCTGAGGGCTAGGAAAATGAGGCCCCATGTACCTGCATCAGGTACTGAGGTTTCTATTCCTTAAGTGGCCAGTAAATGTAAGAACAGATTTTACTTTGCCTGTAGTTCCTAATATTGATTCTCTGAGTTTTTTTTGTGGTCGAGCAGGGTCGGGATAGTCCTGGTCTAGCAGTATAATAGCATATTATATAGATTTGCAAGATAAGTTCATGTATAATAATTTAACATTAATAATCCTTGGGAGTTCCCTGGCAGTCCAGTGGTTAAGACTCTGTGCTTCCACTGCAGGGGGTGCAGGTTTGATCCCTGGTCCGGGCACTAAAATCCCGCATGCCGCAAGGTGTGGCCAAAAATTTTTTTAAATATTTAACATTAATAATCCCAAATTCTTACTTGTCCCTCAAAACATTCATTGTTTGTTTATATATTTCTAACCTCTGGTGTTTATGTACATCTTTTACTCTTGTCATTAATGAAATGTAGATAACTGTATTATGTTTTTACAGATTGCACAGCACTTTAACTTTTAAATCACTTTTGTTAGAGGACCCTGGTATCTGGAAGAGCTCGTATGATAGCTGGCACTCTTTTTAACCTCATTTGTATTTCTGTAGTACTCCTCAATTTAGGGCTATGTTGCAGCAAGTGTTTTTCTTGCAGAGTAGCTTATCAGTGTCTTCACTTGGCCAAGGTCTTGTGTTAGTTACTTGATGGACATAGCCTCTAAACACTACAATGGCTTTCTTTAAGTAGTTTTTATTGTCCCATTTTATTGAGGACTAAAATTAGTTCCTTGGAGAGATTAACAGAATAGCTCAAGATTATAAGTAATGTAGCCAGGATTCAAACCCTGGTCCACCTAGTCATCAAATCACTTTTCTCCTCAGTGTACCACACTGTCTCCATATATCTAATACCTTAGCATAGTTGAGGCAGTATGTTGTATGTAGCAGTTAAAAGACATGAACACTGCCTGGCTTCAAATTTCAGTTCTGATGCGTACTTTCTCTGTGACCATGGATAGATCATTTAACATTTTCATTGCTTCAGTTTCATCACTTTAGGGTTTTTGGGGCATCCAATGAGTTGATGTACCTAAAAGCATAGTACTTGGCATAGAGTGTGCATAGCTGCTTTTTATTCTCTGTTTGCTTTGGTGCCTGATGTTAGGTCCTTCCTCTCCAAGCAGTGGAAATGTCGAGTG
>NW_006773042.1:1242131-1248201 GCF_000442215.2 Lipotes vexillifer | reverse complement strand
TCTCTCTTTCCTTTGTGCTACTTACCATTTCACTGATGATACACGTCACTGATCATTTATATGACAATTCAATTATTTCTTCATAAAATTCGTTCCTCTTGCATACTCCCTGAAAGCTTATCTTATTCACCTCAACCCTGTGACCTTCACTGATTTACAGATACATTAACAAATGTAATTAATATGGGTTTTAGAACCTAGAGTGGACTACCAATCTGCTCTAGACAACTTTTTGGATTTATACCTTAGAAAAAAGTTTTATTGTAATTTGAATGGGATTTCAGGTTGAAACAAATATAAGTGAATTGTTCAGTCTGCCATGTTTTATGCAGAGATTGACAAACTGTTTTCTAATTTATATTTTTCACTTAAGCATATAACAGGAACATTTTCCCATTTTGTTAAATGTCCTTGATAATCACACATTTTAAAGGCTACATAGTATTTCACATCATGGGAGATTATTAGTGCAATTTCTAGTGACTGGTCCAATCCATAAAGATTTCTGCATGTTCCTTAGATCATTTTATCCATTATTTTCACTGTATCAAACAAAGCACACCTGCTCCTTTGCCTTTCCTTCCACATCAATCAGCTTTATTATATCACTGACAAGATCATTTATGAATAGGAATGCAATAGGACACAAATATATAGATTTTCTTATTTTGACTTCTTTCCTATGAGTGTCATATCCTATCACTTTTGTGTGGTTAGAGGTATCACAATCCTGCTCCCCAGCTGCTCTCAGCTCTCCCAAGGTGCAAGCTTGTAAAATCTAGAAGGCAATGAAGGACTAAGGGAAAACATGAACACAAAGGACATACACCAGTCTAACAAAAGGGCCTCTCATAACAAGTAGACTATTTCTTATCCAGGTGAGAAGAAATAATAAAACTCCTTATCAGTCAACTTGATCTTGAGTGGAAAAGAATGAATGCAGTCTTTGAAGCAGGCTAATAAGACAGAATAGACTTGGTGGGAACATTTTAGACATAGCTTACATTCTACTCTTAACCTTTCAGGACACAGTCACTGCCCTCTGTCAATTACTGCCATCTCTTCATTGACAAGTCTGATGGGTTATAAGTACAAGAATCTTCCAGATGCATGGCAGAGGAAAAAAATAGACCTTTTAACACTGGGGTGATGCTTCTGGTTGCAGGAACTTAGGGTCAGAAAGGGAGGAAACCATTGTAGGAAAAGAATGAGCCTGAGAACTGCTCTCTATCAAAAAAAAAAAAAAAAAAAAAATTGTCAGTGTGTCCATTCTTATAGTAAGCATATGTAAGGTTGTTGCTCTCTCTTTTTTCAGATAATTTAAAGTGGGTCTTTATGAAAGCTAAGAAGAAGTTTGATTTCTTCTACTTTTCTCTATTTCTGTATCTTGTTTTCAGATAAATCTTCCAATGGATTCCCACCTGAACCTGATCCTAATTCCAGAAACACAAAGCCTGGTTTCTTTGTGTTCACCACGCTTATTCTGTCTTTCTATGAGCTAAGGCTGTAAATCCCACAGTGAAGCATGCATAAACACAAGCTAGGCAGGATTAGACCACACTATTTAGTTAATCTCAGTTTACAAAACCCCTCTTTCTTTGTGTGACAGGCTGCCACAGAAATTCAGCAAATGCAATTTGCAGACCAAGTGTGAGAACTTTCTGCATTATGGGTAGAGAGACGGTAAAAAATAACTACTCGCTGTCATAAGCTCTCTCTCTTTGAGAAACCTTAGGGATATTATTCAGGGTGAAGGATCTCTACAGTTAATTCTCAAATCATCATCATGAAGGAGAAGAGCACACAGTATTTCCTTCCAAAATTTAAGCACCATAACCTCCAAGAGTCTTGACATGTGTAACTAAGACTACCAAGAAAGAAGCCTCTTCCCGACGTCCACCCTCCAATTCACGCCCCCTCTCCCCATGTTTAAAGAATTTGTGTTTCTGGATCCAATGGCACTAATACTGGGAGGACTTTAACCAAAGTACTTTGAGTTCTAGGAGGAGAAACAAAGGATGGTTTTTCTATAGCATGTTCATATAAGTGAACATCCATTAAATAATTGGTGTGCAGCTGGGAATAAAAATGGCTTAACAGAGAAAAGTTCCTATACCAGATGTGAGCACAAAGCCAACGAAGGACTTGATGGCTCAGCACTTCTAATATCCTGTCACGATCACCTGATGTCATGTTCCTTTATAGGAAAAGCACTGTGGTAGAAACATCCATATATATATGTTTGGTGACAAACATTCCATTTCAGTTCTGTATTTAGATGAAAGATGCTCTGGGTGATTTATTTTCTGCAATCCTCAGGCCTGTGGCTCTACAGACTGCTCTTTGACTGTCCTCAAGGATCATGTTTGCTTTGGTCAAAGATCAGATACACATCCCGATGTTCACATTTTCTTCTCTCCCAAGTTGGAACAAGTTGAAGTTTCTTTCAGAGTCCAAATGTGTTAGGCTCATCCAGAGCTCTTAAAGTGTGTTCTAAACTACAGAATTTAGTTTGTCACAGAACAAAACTTTACTTCAGTGAAAACAGTGACTGTTTTGGATATATATTATGGAATGCTAATCTCCTGTAAATCCAGGAGAAATTAAAACTAGCAAAAGGTCCTGATGATGTCAGTGGTGGTAGTTGAAGGGGTATGTGTGTGGCTGATATAGTAGGAAAGAGAACCACATCGAGTGGTAGACTGTAATTGTCATAATATTCTCTGGCCTTAGTGTTTACCTTCTCCTCCAGAGAACAGCAGTATTTTGTTATTTTAAAATACAAAAAGTCAGAAATTAAAAAGACCCGCCACCATGTTTTAATCTCTGGAGTTTATACCTAGTTACGAGTTCACTGCTAAGCAACATATGTAGTGACAAAATATGACTCTTGAGGGTTTAAATCTCCATTCTGGTCTAATACACATTAATAAAGAAAGACTGACTCATCACTGGCTTGTCCTGGTTTTTCTGACTGGGAGTAGTTCTCTCTATTGAGGCAGTGGTTTTTAGATAATGGTGCAAACACATATTCTTAAAGCATTGAGAATAGGGAGTGTTTAGACAGAGATTGTGGGGATTTGTCTGCTAACATGGTTTTAAATGGAAACTCAAGTAACTATCCAAAATGAGCTGCCTGCCAATATCATATTCCATAAGAAATCTTGGCATCTATAACAAATGATATATTTATTGATTCAATCTCCTTGGCAACTACTTGGTCCATGGACAAATGCTTCTCTATATCTGGGACAGCTATGACAGTGCTCATCATAAAAATGTTGAATATTGGCCATTGATTTTAAGTAATGAAGGTTATGTTTCAAATTTGCTTCTCTTAATAAAAAGAAAACCTTAATAGGAAAAATTTGACATAGATTTTATTCTAAATTATTCTTTGGGATAATTTTCCTTAGATAAAACAAAGGTGTAAAAAGTTGGCAGTTATAAGGAATGCAATCTTTAGATTGTACATTCTGCATGCTGCCTGTTCTATGTGCTGTTACCCTACATACTCCATATGGGACCATCGCCTTCCAAGAACTAGAGAGCCTTTCCACAGATGTCTTTCCCTGTGGATTGGTTCAAATTCTTTCAATTCCACAGTGGACCCAGGAAATTATAAAATAAGCCTACTGTCCTGTTTTTTTTCCAAATGATATTTCACAGACCTCCATTTTTCTCTCCTCCTTGAAGCGTTTGACCCCAATCTCTTTGATTTTTCAGGATAATTTATATCTTGGTCCTCTTCTCCTTATTCCTCTTCTGCTCTACACTTCTAGAAACTTTTTCTTCTATTCTCTCTTTACTTATCTTTTTTTCCCTTAAATTATTTGTCCTCTTCTTCATTCTCTCATTTTCTTACTCACATGACTCTGTTATTTCTTTTTTTGCCTACTCTATTTTAGATTTCTTTCATATTCTGCATTAAATTGTAAGGAATATAACTGTGGACATGTATAGCCCATTCAGTGGAGCCTTATCCTGTAGCATTAAATTGTAATTATGAATGCTCTACCTTCTCCTCCACTGTTCCATTTTATACCCCATAAAAATAGTCTTTATTTGTTTTTATGTTTGTATTTTGCCCAAGTCCTCACAGAGATGATGCCCTGTAAATGCTGGCTGAATGCTGAATAAGTTAACATTCTTTAACCTTTTTTGCCAGCCACAGAAATGAACTAACCTAAACTCCACTGTAACCTTGGTGCATAACGTGGTACCTGATATATAGTAGGCACCTAATAAAGGTCTGTTTAATAAATAAGTAATCAAAGACCAAGATTACACCTAAAACCTGTTTTAACATACTGTTGTTCACATAAATGTATATTCTGTCTTTTATAGGTTGATATACCCATATTTAGAAACTGTTTTACTCTCAAAGAGTATTCGGAACTTGATGGGCCAGTCAGAATTTCATTCACTTTCTAAGGCTTCAGTGTGCCTCACCCATATTTCAAATCAACATTTCTTTTGACTATTTATCTACATGTATTCCTACTTTTTTTCCTGTAGTTAAGACCACAAAAAATCTTGGCTTGCAGCAAATATACATTTCCATGGAAACCAAGCCAAAAGCACTAGAAAAAGAAGGCATTAAATATAAAATGTCTCTTGGCTGCCAAACTTCAGACCACTGCCTGATTTTCTTTAGTTTTGTGTTGATTTCTTTAATTCAATGTGAATACACAGACCAGTACTTTTTAAATTAAAAACTATTTTTTTTAAAGTATACTGTGTTTGTTGATTTAAAACATATACTTACGAACATACACATATTTGCAGGGTGTGGAAAAATAGCGTTAGTGAATGAGGTTTGTGTTTCAGTGTTATTTTTATAGAAGCTTCATCTTTACTGGGTTAAGGGCATTTACTGTAAATTTAAACTGTTCACTGACAGATGAGGACATTATTCATTTATAGAATGAAGGCTTTTTTCCCCTATGTGAAGTGTAAGGAAAGTGTAGTCGCATATTATTAAGTAACAAATGGTTACATCAGCAATTACATAAAGAGTTCTGCCTGCTTTTCAGGCATGAATGTCTGAGGGATAAAACAGATGATCTGAAAACTGGTGGTGTATGACCGAGTAAGTGATCATGGCAGATAACTTCTGGGTGAGCACGAGCCTAGGGCCATTTTCTGCACCTGAGAGTTGTACACTTGCACAGGGCCCTGTGCTCAGAAGGGCCCTGGCCTTGGTTTAACGCTCTGTTGTTGCATCTTAACATTGTCAATAATTTTTGAACAAAGGGTTCTACATTTTCAATTTGCAGTGAGTCTTGCAAATTATCTAGCTGGTTCTGCTGAGACTTACCCTTCACATCATCTTCAAAGTTAGGGAAGACTACTTGGATTTTCCATAACTGTTTTAAGAGTATAAGAAAGATTCCAAAAGGGTGAGTAGAAATATTAGTGAAGGTGTAGCCTTTTATCTGAGACCTTCCAGGTGTACAGAGAGTCTGTTTTATTACCTCAGCCCACCCTGGTCAGCAATGGTTGAGAGCAATCCATCTCTTTGGCAGTGAAAAGCAATTTATATGGTGTTAATGAAAGGCTTACCTCAAAACCAACTTATACTATTGTATCTCAAAAACCTTGAAATATACATACCTGTTAACTCAGTAATTCCACCACAGGATAAATGGTGCAAAGCTGTATGTACTTTACAGTATTACTCATAATAATAGTAAATAATTGGAAATGATCTAAGTGTCTATCTGTGAATAATTAAATAAATTACATGCTACTTGATGGTATATGAAGTAGCCATTAAAATGCTACTGTAGATGTATACTAGTAAATATTAAAATTACAATATACTATGTACAGCATGATACATTTAAAAATCTCTGCATAGATAAAAAGTTTACAAAGTTGTCTAACACAAGGTAATTATCTCTGGATGGTGAGATAAGGTGTTTTTTTTTAGCATATTGATACATTCTAATTGTTCTAGATTAAGTTTGTAAGGCAAAAATATTAATAAAAAGAATGAGATTCTGCCATTTGCAGCAACTTGAGTGGACCTAGAGAGTATTCTGTTCAGTGAAATAAGATAGGGAAA
>NW_006773042.1:1234150-1242075 GCF_000442215.2 Lipotes vexillifer | reverse complement strand
AGGGAAAGACAAATACTCTGTTATCACTTATATGTGGAATCTAAAAAATAAAACAAATGAATGTGTATAACAATACAGAAACAGACTCACAGATATAGGTGAGTGATTACTAGTTGGGAGAGGGAAGAGAGAGGGGTGAGATAGGGGTATGGAATTAAGAGACATAAACTATGTCTAAAATAAATAAGCAACTAAGGTATATTGTACAGCACAGGGAATATAGCCATTATTTTGTAATAACTTTAAATGGAGTATAATCTATAAAAATGTTGAAGCACTGTATTGTACACCTGAAACGAATATAATATTGTAAACAACTATACTTCAATTAAAAAACACAAAACATACATAGAGATAACAGCAAAAAAAATCAGTCAAAACAACAGAGAAAAGCAAACCAAAAATAATCATCTATTGCTAAGCTTTGTTTCCATGCTCAAGAAAACTATGACGTTTTATTATTTTTCTTTATAAACTATAGGCATTGAAGAAACAACCACGTGTTAAAGAGAAAGTTTCAATAGGACATTATTTTCTTCCCATTGAAGATATTGTTGTCTTCATGTACTTTTAGTTAGTCAGCTATAATTTACTGTTCTTTGGTCTTCCTCAGAAACTTCTCCAGAAGCTGTGGCAGGTGCAGAATGCATCAGCTCAGCTGCTACTGCATAAAGGTGTGAGAGAAGTGGCAAAGCCCCCATCTGTGAGGCACACTGCTTGCCAGCTTGATGAAAGGATTCCAGAACAGATCCTTATTTTCTGCTGTTAGACTATGGCTCTCTCTCACAACCACTGAGGAAGAGAAGTTACTGTATATACTAGAAGGCCTATGAGTATTATATTCTTTCAGTTTTTCCTACCATCACAGGCTATCCTGATGGATACAGTCCATTTAGCTCTGAATTTTACCTTAGAGGGCAGTGACAAGGTTGAAAGCTTATAAAATCATCCTGTCTGTACTTATATGTATGTGTTCCCTCCTAACAGATCTTGATTCCATAGGTCAATTACAGCTTAATATGATAGGCTGGCAAGAGCCCATCTTGCCTTGTGATGGCCAAATTTCATTTCCTTGGGTGTTGATGGAGGTGAGTTATGGTTCATTGTTTCTGCCTGAAGCTTCTGCCAACATTATGCACTGTGTACACTATGTAGCAACTAATGACAATATCATATACTATAGCTTTGTCTCCAGCTATACCAAGACCTGTTTCAGCCAAGGATTAGTAAGCAAGTTGGGCAGGTCTAGTTGTCTAAACCTGTTGGCTTTTTGGTAGAATCTTTATGGTAACTGGATTTCTTAATGTTTATTGTAAAATATTAATAACTAGGGATGTCTCTTTCCATTCAATCTAAACAAACATTTTTTTTAAGAAAATGCATCTGAGAAATTTGGTAAATATATATATATATTAAATTTTATGTAAATATATATATATAAACAAAATGTACTTTTTTTTTTTTTTTTTTTTGCGGTACGGGGGCCTCTCACCGCTGCGGCCTCTCCCGTTGAGGAGCACAGACTCCGGAGCACAGGCCCCGGACGCGCAGGCTCAGCGGCCATGGCTCATGGGCCCAGCCGCTCCACGGCACGTAGGATCTTCCCGGACCGGGGCACGAACCCATGTCCCGTGCATCGGCAGGAGGACCCTCAACCACTGCGCCACCAGGGAAGCCCCCAAAATATACATATTTTAATGAATGATGAAAATTCTACTTTTTTTTTCATAACCAAGTGAGTTTATTCCAGGATTGCAAGGTTGGCTTAACATTAGAAAATCAATGTAATTCACGTTAACATATTAAAGGAGAAAATTAATACAGTCAATTCAATAGCTTTAGAAAAAGTGTTTGAAAAAATTTAATCTCTATTCATAATTTTAAAAATAAGCAAATTAGGTAACTGAAGGAGATTTTTTAATTTGATAAGAGGTATCTACAAAACCTAGAGCAGAAATAATATTATTTAACTGTACCTCCATATCTCTTTTCCTGTTTGTCACTTATAATTAATATAGTTGACTTTATTCCTCCTCATTTCAGAGCTCTTCTCAGAACCGTCCTATGCAAAAAAGACCACTCAAAGCGGTTAAAAGATAAATCCTCTCATTTTCCCTGCTAACGCAGGCCTTCTCATAGTCCTTGAATTGGTGTGTATTTTAAATGCTGAAGTCAAACAGAACATACTTGTTATATTCATTTGGACCAAAATGGCATAGATCACACAGCTGTCATAAAAATTCCAGTTCCCTGAGTCTGCTGAAGTGACATTGCCATGTTTTGGAAGCATCTTCCTCAGAATATCAGCTTTCTTGTTATATAGTTTAGCTGGGCTTATAGAACCTTCACATTTCCTCTTACCCACTCCTGGCCCTTAATTATACTCCCTACTTACTTCGCAATTAATCCCAGTAGGCATACCGCCATCCCACTTGCTCTCACCCACCTGTATTCTGTCTTTTCTTTTGCTTCTTTGCTTTACCTTCCTGATATTTTTTCCCATGCTTTCCATCACTCATGTTTGCCTAATTCTCTGGCTCATCAACCCTACGTAACACTTCCCAAACAAGTTTCATGGTACCCAGTCTTTCCCCTGCTTCCGTTTGAAGCTGCTTTCAATGGAATATGCTCTTCCCCATTTCCAGCTTTTTTTCCCCTCTTCTCAATCCTTATCTTAAACTTTTATCAAACTTTATGTCAAGTTATACACCTATGTACCTCCCCTTTCTCTCTCTGTACTCACTACCACCTCCTACCCTGGAATTGATCTAAAGCTGCATCTACCTGGCCCATGGGGCCCCCAGATCAAAGCAGGTCTCATAATGACAATTTAGAGTCACCACTCTGCAGTAATATTGGGGATGTGGCAAAACCAGTTAGAAATCAAGTAACAGAAGCTGTGCCTGTGCCCCATGGCCTTCCTAGCCCAGCAGGCCTATCCACCCAGCTTGCAACTTCTGTCCTCATTGTTTTGCATTTTTATTCTGTTTCTGATCAATAGAGATCCATAGAACGTTTCAACCTATATGTGTCTTTTCCCCCTTTTTATCAATATATTAATCCATCATTTCTATGTTTAGAGCAGTATAGATTAAATACTTATATACTCATTTATCAAGAAGCAATCTGCCAAGCTGGTCTTCAGCATTCATTCCCCAACTGATCTATTTAAACTTTTTTCTATTCTCTGGATCGTCTGTGTTTCTTCTGGGGGTCAGATCGTTGTTACTCTTGTCCCTTTTCTTTCATGCTCTGCTTTTTCTAAATTGAAGTATAGTTGATTTACAATATTTTATTAGTTTCAGGTGTACAACATAGTGATTCAATATTTTTATAGATTATACTCCATTTATAGTTATTATAAAATATTGGCTATATTCCCTGTGCTGTACAATATATCCTTTTAGCTTATTTATTTTATACATAGTAGTTTGCACCTCTTGATCCCCTATCCCTACCTTCCCCCTCCCTGCTTCCTCTCCCCACTGCTAACCACTAGTCTGTGCTCTATATCTGTGAGTCTGTTTCTGTTTTATTATATTCATTTGTTTGTTTTATTTTTTAGATTCCACATATAAGTAATAACATACAGTATTTGTCTCTCTGTTTCTTACTTATTTCACTTAGCATAACACCCTCAAGGTCCATCCATGTTGTTGCAAATGGCAAAACTTCATTCTTTTTTATGGATGAGTAATATTTCATTTTATATGTATACCACATCTTCTTTATCCATTCCTTTGTTGATGGACACTTAGGTTACTTCCATATCTTGGCAATTGTAAATAATGCTGCTGTGAACATTGGGGTGCATGTATCTTTTCGAATTAGTGTTTTCGTTTTCTTTAGATGTATACTCAGGAGTGAATTACAGGATTGCATAGTACTTCCATTTTTCATTTTTTGAGGAACTTCCGTACTGTTTTCCATAGTGGCTGCACTAATTTACATTCCCACCAACAGTGTACTAGGATTCCCTTGAAAATTCTATTTTAATATTGCAATTAGCAGTTAGCAATAATTTAATAGGATTTTAGTGCTAGTGTACTCAGACCCCAGTTTAGATTTAAACAGATACGCAAGTTTGAAATAAGTGCATTTATAGTGAGGGGAGATAGAATAGGAAGACTCAGCCATTTTTCATTTTCATCTCCAAGGATGAAAAAAGGTAGAAAAATTTATTTTAAAAAGTTAAGATAGAAGCACATATTTCAAAGATGGTTGTCCACTAGTCATTAAGGGAAATTTACTTTATCATAACATTGATTTGAATTATAGTCAATTAAAATGTGTTTTGATTTAGAAAATACATAGACTCTTTTTTAGGGGTATAATGAAGGATAAATTGAAGCAGTATTATTTAGCCAGGTATCCTTGTGTCTATTTCTTCCTGGCACAAGTTGGAGGGAAAGTTGTGCTAGAAGACAGCAGTTATGGAGGACATCTAGGAGATGGGGATGGGAGAGGCAAAAGGAAGATGGCAGAAACCGCAGACAGACACATAGATAACACACTCGAACATGCGTGTATGTGTGAACACGTGTTTACACACACACACACATACACACACACAGGAGTTGAGCTTCCCACTCAAAACACTGTTATTAACTGTGGTTCCCTGTGTCAGTGTGTAGGTGTGTCCCCTTAAAATACTATCTTAATAACAGTGATCCCTGATATTATTTTCGGGATTTGTTTCTGTTCAGAACTCTGCCTTTTAAAACCTGCAGTGTAACTTAGAAAATGCCATTCTTCTGATTATTCCTTGTCAGGAGGGCAAAGTCCAGGTGAGTCTAGATTGCTTGACATTATAACCTAGCCTGCCTTTGAGCTGATGCCTGCATCCCTTAGGTTTACTCTGGATCAGTGCTTCTTAAACTTTAATGTCTCTGGGAATCTTGTCTTTGGGGCCCTAGATTCTGCATTTCTAACCAGCTCCCAAGTAATACAGATGTGGCCAGTCTGTGGACCACAGAGTTTGAGTAGCCAGGATTGGATTGCTCTACTTTAATTCACAGCACAAGAGCTGTTCAGTTATCTTGTTCCTGGTATTCTCAATGTCTAGTAGGGTTGGCATGTGAAAAGGATTATATGAAGCCTGGCTGTACCTAGTTATCTAACACTCAAAACATGTCATATTTTTGCTTACAGCCTTGGTGGAGAAACTGATTTTAATCTGTAGTGAGTTATTTGCTGAGTGCTGCTGGTTCAGAACTCATAGTACTTCTGGGATTCTTTAGGCCCCTCTTGGATTTGGTCTCTATGCCAAAGCAAGGCTTCCTCCAAAGCACACTGGTGTTTGTAAATAGGCTTCTGGGTACCTTGTCAATGAGAGAATATTTGACCACTAGTCATGACTTTAAGGGAAATTCACCTTAAGTAAGCATAACTGAATTAAACTCTGTTTTGATTTGGAAACTTACCTACACTCTTTTTTTTTTTTGAGTGTAACAAAATAGGAATTATTTCATTGAGGAAATAAAATGTATTGGATTGGCCAAAAAGTTCATTTGGGTTTTTCCATAAAAGGTACAAAACCCCAAACGATCTTTTTGGCCAGCCCAATATATTAAAACAATATCTTTTAGCCAAGTATCCTTGTCTCTATTCTTGGCAGAAGTTGAAGGTCTCATGCCATATAATTTATTGTTAACTTTCACATCTATGATGTTTAATATCTGTGATGGATATGATGTCTTTTGTCCAATGTACTTCCCCCTTTCTCTGAGAATTTATTCTCTCCACTTGTAATCAAGTGATTCTGGTAGGGCTTCCTTTTGTGGTGCTCTGCCTTGTATCCACAACGGTGAACACATGACCAATTGCATTGCTGTATTCCCCAGTCTAAAATGATTTAGTCCAAAGAAGGGTAAGTGACCCACCCTGAGCCAGTTAGAGGCCTCCTGGGAATTGTTCTGTCTGGAGCTGCATGTGTAGTGCATTGTATCTGGGCCATGCAGCTGCTAGGAGGTGAAGCAGAAAGCAAGAAGCTACTGATTCTTTTGGGGAGAATAAAGCCACTCAGAGACAAACAGATGAGAGACAGAGCACATTGAGTTAGTAGTTCTAAGTCACTGAAGATCTCAGAGTCGTTTTGATTCCCTCGGACTTTTCTTTCAAATCTCTGGGCTTCTCAGATCTCATGAGCCACTAATTTCCTATTAGTATAAAGGCAATTTGAGCTGGTGTTCGAGCTGTTATAAAGAAGCCTATTAAATATCTAACACACATTTCTTTAAAACAGTAAACTTAAGAGGTATCTCAGTGAGGCTGCTGTACCTCATGGCCGTGCTGCCATCAGTGTGTGTAAACTCGATTTGCAAATAAGAATCAGAATTAATGAAGAACAACTGAAACCTCTCTTTGTTTGCCAGCAAGTGCATTACATTAGTAAGTGTTACCAAAGGGCTGAAAAATAAAAGGTAATAATCACAGTTATTGTCACAACAAGTTTGAATGAAGATGAACATTTTGAATACAAAGTGCATAAAATGAACATTAACCTTAAACTAAAGACATTGATTAAAGAAATAGAAAAATAAATCTGCCTGGCTCAAAAAGTAAATGAGGTCGGGCCATTGTAAGATTGAATATAGAAAAAGAAAAGCAGCTTAGACCAATTTTAATGGAAACAAAGGATTGTTGGTGAGTGACGATTTGCCACAAAGAAGAAAAAGTACTCTGGAGTTTATTTTACTCTCAATAATACATGCATCAGAACATTTACTAATAGTACCTAGGGACCTCAGTGAGGAAGAGGGAAAGGAGAATAAGCAGCACATACTTGGGGGTAGATGTTTGAATCACCCAGAGGACTTCCAGACTACACATGCTGCTTTCCTCACTCCCCTTTTTGGAGCTTCTCATAGGCTTTTCTAGGGACTATTTTTTCCCATGCTAAATCCCACTCTCAGGTGAGAACTCAATAAGGGAACAATGATTACTAATGGGAATGTATAATGTTTCTCAGATGTGTAAAACTTTAATAAAGACTGATAAATTCAGACTCAATAAGAAAGTTGGTTCTTATTTAATGAAAAATGGAGTAATTTATAAAGCATACATAATGCAAACAAGGACAGAATGGCTCCATTATTTACAAAAATGTCTACAAGTATGACAAAAGGCTATAGCTGCCCATGAAAGAACCAAGAAGCAATGGAAGGAATGTGGTCAACACACTGAGAATCTGTGATGTACTCTATGGAGTACATAATATCTGTCATTAAGTTATCATAATGTATTATAAGTTAGGCATTCTTATATGTGTTTAACAGATAAAACAGATACAGAGAATCAACTTGCTCAAAAACCACAGGGTTGTTATATGCTGGACTCATATCTACTATTGTCTGTTTCCAAGTCAGTGAGCATTCTCGTCCTCCACAGATGAGCGACAAATAGCTACTGAGTGCCATATAAATAAAGGACTGGGAGGAGACTAATATAGATAAGTTACAACATAATTCAAATGTTTTAACCGGAAATAGATACAATATACTTGCAATAGAAAGGAATTTACAACATAGTTCAAGTGTTTGCAGGAGAAATGGGGGCAACGAATAAAATAATATATAATCAACTAATGTTTATGGCTGCTTGGATGAGTTATATAAGGGAAATTATTGAGGAAAAGTTCCTGGAACAGTAAGGAAAAAGATCTTCAATCTTTTCAAATAATCAGTTTAGAGTATGTTAACAATGTACTATAAAATGGTATATTTGTATGACCCTTTGCATGCCATTTGAAAGTGTAATTGGTAAGATGAGAGAGGGAATTTTATGAGGATTGTCTCTAGAAAATAGAGAATCTTAGGGCTTCCATGCTGTATCCTAAGGTATGGATAAAATAAGGAATTGTATCTCTTAAATAACTTAAATTTTATTGAATATAAATGACCAATCTTTTTTTTTTTTTTTTTTTT
>NW_006773042.1:1230696-1233970 GCF_000442215.2 Lipotes vexillifer | reverse complement strand
ATCTTCCTGGACCAGGGCACGAACCCGTGTCCCCTGCATCGGCAGGCGGACTCTCAATCACTGCGCCACCAGGGAAGCCCTTTATGACCAATCTTAATCTCATGGAACAGGCTTAATAGTTAAAGAAAAAATAAACAAACTGATTTCAGAGTCAGGAGATCTGTGGTTCAGCCCTTCACTGGCTGAGTGACTTGGGCAAAATCATTATTATCCATATCCTATTGGTAAAGTAAGGAGGTTTTATTATGTCATTTCTGACTTTTACTCTATTTATGAGTCTAAAATATTGATAACCTTCTCAGTCATATCAAACTTCTTTATTAAGTTGCAAAATCTGAAATAGATCAATTATTTGAAATATTTGGGTGTGTTATGGTTAAGGCTGTTGGATGTTAAATTATAACAAAAATAATAGAGCTTCTACTTCTCTGTCTCAATCTCAGATACTTCTATCCCATCATTAAATATAGGAAATCATAATTGTTGTTTTCCTAGGTGCTATGCTCTTCTCTATACTTTCTCTCTAGGATATCTCACCCTTGGACATGTGTGGTAAGCAGAAGTCTAAGGTGGCCCCCAAGATTCCCACCCCCTAGTATACACATGCTGTATATTCCACACCCCTTAGTATAGGTGGGACTTGTGAACATGATGGAGGATTTCACTTCTATGATTAAGTTATGCCAAACGGCAAAGGTGAAAGAATTTTGCAAATATAATTTAGATCCCTAATAAGTTGGCTTTTGGTTAATCAAAAGGGATATTAGCTTGGTCAGCCCTGACCAAATCGAGTGAGCCCTTGAAAATTCAGAGATTCAAATTGTCTCGAGATTTGAATTGAGAGAGCTTTGAAGCTCTCTTGTCGACCTTGCAGAAGCAAATTGCCACGTTATGGAGAGGGTCACATGGCAGGAAACATTAGGTGGCCTCTAAGAGCTGAGGGTCTCAGTCCCATGATCACAAAGAACTGAATTCTGCCAGCAACCAGTGAGTCTGGAAGAGGACCCTGAACCTCAGATTAGATTGCAGTCCTGGCTGACACTTTTTTTTTTTTTTTTTTTTTGCGGTATGCGGGCCTCTCACTGTTGTGGCCTCTCCCGTTGCGGAGCACAGGCTCCGGTCGCGCAAGCTCAGCGGCCATGGCTCACGGGCCCAGCCGCTCCGTGGCATGTGGGATCTTCCCGGACCGGGGCACGAACCCGTGTCCCCTGCATCGGCAGGCGGACTCTCAACCACTGCGCCACCAGGGAAGCCCCTGGCTGACACTTTGACTACAGCCTTGTGAAACCCTGAGCAGAGGACCCAGTTTATCCCTGCCTGGACTCCTGACTCATGGAAACTGACATAATAGATGGATGTTATTTTAAGCTGCTAAATTGTAGTAATTTGTGATGAAGCAGGAGAAAATTAATTCAACATGATTTCAGTTATCACCAGATGACTCATAAATTTATATATCCAGCAAGACCTTCTCTTGCATATCCAACTGTCTATTTGACCTCTTCTCATGGCTGTCTCAAAGGTATTTCAGGTTCAGTGTGCTCGATACCAGACTCATGTTCATTACTCTTGAGCCAAGTTCAGTGAATAGCATTTATTATCCCTCAAGTTGAGAAGCAAAACACCTAGGAGTCATTTTTTTATACCTTTTTCAGATTTATACTTTATATCCAATGCATCAAAAATTTCAATTTATTTCACTTCCTTGTGGAAAGTACTTTAGTCTGATTCACTCAACGTCTACTCTATCCCCATCAAATATGCCTTCCTTATACTTTCAAGGATGACAAGCTAAAGATAACATTTACTTTTCTTTGTAGCTGAGATTTCTCATGACACTTAGCTTCTGTGAGACAGATGAATTTATGTGAATTTGGTAAGATGAGAAGTGGCAGCCGTGTATGAGAAGTACAGACCATCTAGCAAGCATGTTGAGGAGATGATTGGTTTTTCTGGGGCAGCTGTGGCGGGAGTTGTACTATCTGGTCCTTAGCCTCTTGAGGGCTGTGACTAGAACAGTTCCACTAGAACAATCAGTCTTGTGTGGTTGGATGTTTCTCTTTGTTGCAATGTTTCTGGCAGTGGAGCATTACATCTTGGTGATTTGACCCTTTTAGAAATTCTGTAAGTTACCTAATACCTTGAGATATATCTCTTTTTTGCTTACAATAGATTAAGTGAAAGGATATATATTTTTAAAAGCCAGCTAATCTTTCTCTCCGTCTCTACCACCACCATTACCACCATATTATTACAAGTTTTCATTATTTATGGCATGAACTCTAGCAATAGCCTCTTAGCTGGTTAACCTCTGTATTCACCATGCCCTCTTACAACCCTTATAATCCACTCTCTACTCTTCAGCCTGAATGACCTTTCCACATGTAACCCTCTCCCACTTAAAACATCTCCCCATTGTTTTCTGGGTAAAGACCTAAATCTTCACTAGCCTATAAAGCCTGGCCCTTACCACCCTCTATCCTAATTTTGTACTTCTTTTTCCCTTAGTCACCACTCCAGCTGGAGACTTTTAGTCTCTTGTAGGTACCGTGCACCTCACCTGCACAGGTCTTTGCATACAAGTTGCTTCCTCAAGGAAGGCTCTTCCTTCCCAACTTTCCCTAATTAACATCACTCTGTGATTTCCAGATCTAAGCTAAATCCTCAAGGAAGCCTTTGCTGACTTCCCTACCTTGGTCAATTATCTCATGCTTTCTTGTGCCATCTGCTCCTTAGGGATTCCGGTTTGCAAAGTTGCAATTTTATGTTTGTGTCATCATTCGACTAACAATTGCTTTTCCCAATATATGGTCAATACCATGTGAGCAGGTACTTTTTGGTTTTGCTTTCATCATATTCCCTCCACCTAGCATAGGATTTGGTACATGGTAGGTACTCAATAAATATTTGCTGAATAATGAATAAATGAAGCATTTATAATGTTCTAGGTGTTTTTCTAAGTGATTTATACTCAGTTTATCCTTAACAAAAATATTATGAACCAGGTAGGATTATTCTGTCATTTAGGATAAGCTAGGCAATGCTGTGGTAACAGATAACCCCCAAATCCAGAGATAACATCACCTAATGCTTCATGCTTACGCTTCACGTATAATTATGGTTAGCAGGTAGAAGTCTTTATCATAGTTACTCAGGGAACCAGGTCAAATGCCCCATCTTGACACATGCTTCCACAGTTATTGCATCAGGGAGGATAAATGATGGAGAATCATGTGCCAGGTTTTTTTTTTTTTTTTTTTTTTTTTTTTTTTTG
>NW_006773042.1:1212983-1230509 GCF_000442215.2 Lipotes vexillifer | reverse complement strand
GGCTCACGGGCCCAGCCGCTCCGCGGCATGTGGGATCCTCCCGGACCGGGGCGCGAACCTGCGTACCCTGCATCGGCAGGCTGACTCTCAACCACTGCGCCACCAGGGAAGCCCCATGTACCAGCTTTTAAATGCTTCTGTCCAGAAGTGTCACACCAGGGCAAAGCAAGTCACCTGGCCATGTCTAATGGCAAAAGGGGCAGAGATGTATAGTCATTTCAGGTGCCTGGCAGGAAAAGAATCAGAAATATTGGTGGTTGGATAAAATATTGGTCTACCACATTTATTATTCCCATTTTATAAATGAGTAAATAGACATAGAGAGAAGCAACTTGCTTGAAAGTGAAGAAGCCAGGGTTTGAATCTGGGAAGTTTGACTTCCTCCTCCCCCGCCTAGAGTTCTATGTTCTTTGTCCACATTGGGACCTAAACATTCATGAGAATTCTAGGAACAAATGGTTAACCATGCTTCTGTCATTGCTTTTGTTCCCAAAAGAGAGGAGTGAAGCCAGTTGCTGCTCTAGCCAGAGTTTCACTCCCTGAAGATAACAAAAATGAAGACTTTTTTTTTTTTTCAGGAAGACCCTGGCCAGAAGCTGATACACCAGCAGTCTTTTTTTTTTTTCCCTCTGTTCTATTGAAAGAGTCCACTTCTACCACCCTTATATAAAATCACTGTAGATAAAGAATGATTTTGTCAAGTCTGTGTAGCCAAATGTTATCCTGAAACAGAAACTTTAAACAAAGCTGATCTTACTAAAATCTTTTTCTGGTTGTTTTTACCTTTGGTTTGCAAAAGTCTGTTATGCTTTCTATTTTTTCAATCAGAAAAACATTTCCTTGGGTAATGTTACTTTGGACTATTAAATGAGTTTGAGAAGATGATGAATAATTATCTCTGAATCTCTAAGTTCTTTTGGGCTTTTATGAAAATAAAATCCAAAACTAGTATTTTACATAAAGAGTAAAGCAAAAAAGTTAGTTTTGGTTTTTGGTTTTTTTTAACTATGGGATAAGAGGAATAAGAGGGGGAGACTTGAGTGTGTTTTTATTAGTGATGTACTAGCTTTTGAATATTATATAAAATAAATTTGTGATTTTGACTCATGACTTGTTAGGATTTATTTTGTCAATACAGAAATTGCTTTTTTCAAAATACAGAATTTCAAGCAAAGAAATATATAAACCTTACTAACTCTGATCTCAATTATTTAAGGATGTGGTTTGTTATGTATTCAATGAACATTTGGTAAACATTAGTATTTTGCTGAAACAGTCATATTACCTGCTAACAATATCTTCTGTGCTCACATTAGAGTAATTTTTCTTATTTTCTTCCCTTGATAACAAAGAGAAATGAATTATAATTATTCTTACATATAAATGTTTATCAAATGAAGTTTGCTGCCTATTATAGGAATACAAATATAGTAATTGAATAATATATCTGGGACATATTTTCACTAGGAATAGAAAAAGAATAAATAAAGCTCAGTAAAACATGGTAATACTGAAGAAATTGTTGCATACATGTGTTCATTTGTTGCTAGCATACTTTTTTTTTAGTTTGAGTTCCTAATTTACACAGGTACATTTTTAATGGACCAAATTGTAAGACTATTTATTTATTTTAAAATATTTATCCTGAGGTAAATGCTAAAATAACTAGCAAAACCTCACAAAGGACTAAAATAGCTCGGCAATAAAGGCTTATAATCCAGGCTTCAGTGTTTCCTTCATAGAAAAAGCAGGCAAATGTGCCATTTTTCCTCTCCATGGGGAGAGGAATATATCTGAGAGATCAGGTTGTCTTTTCTGAGTGACATTGTCAGTACCTGGTACTCCAGAATTCTAGGTGCCAGGACCAGTTTAAATCTCAGCTAAACATAGGAGACTCCCACTGAAATGAGCTAGAGAGATATATGAGCATCTTATCCAAGCAGAATGATCCTTCCTCTCTACCAGGGAGCCTGATTTTGTGCATACTTACTTACCTCTGTAGAACATTTGGCTATTTAACCATTTGAGAAAATTGCATGAAAATACGATGGTGTGTTTTGAAGAGAAGTTTAATCTCACTTTCTCTAATATTAATAAAATTCCCTTCTTCCTTCTGAAATTAACTCCCCAGAAGATATTTACAGTGTGCTTCTGTTTTGTTACCTGACACTGCTAGCCCCTCCTCTATTTTAGTTCAGCTAAGGCTTCCCACTTTAACACTGTTCACAGGCCAGCGTATCTGTTTCTCATCTCTATTTGTCTCTGTCTCTATCTGTCTGTCTGCCTCTCTATTATATCTCCTTTCACATGACACTAGACTCTGTAAAACCCCCCTCCCCCTTGGAAATGAGACTACTTCCTGTTAACTGATCCTGGGGTCTGTGGCATGTAAAAACAACTGAGAACAATGTAGTGTGTTCTGTTGTAAAGATACATAAAAGCCATAAAGCACCAGAGCAGGGGGTGGGGTATATATGTATGAGTAGGAGAAGAGGGTGCTGAGTTTTGCGATGTGCAGTTTCCCTCTAGATCTGTTTTTTAAAAGTCACTTCTGGCCCTTTGGCCAATCTGCACTTAATTACCTGTGTCTGCCCTATTCCCCAGACAGTGTGGCCAGTCTATTCCCCATTCCCTCTGCGAGGCCCAGCTCTGGGGCTGAGCTGATGTATTACAAAAGCCTTGTGGACTGAAAAAATGTATGTGTCTGATGGGATTTTCCCTAAGTGGTCAGGATGCCAACCACAGTCCTGATCATTTTAAATGGCTTGCGATCTGAGGATGGGGAGATGCTCATTAGCGGCTGTAGGAGCCCGATATCAGGAACAGATTGAACCAAGATGCTCTGCCAACACAAGCATTAATAGAAAAGAGCGTGTCAATAAAAGTTCCCAAGATGAAGCCATAGAATGAGGCACTTATGGACGATTATAAACATTTTGCCCCGTGGTGACTCTCCTCTATCAAACCTACTCCAAGCCTGATAAGCGCTGCCTCTTTAGGGGTCATTAATTTCCCTGAAAATTTAAACAGCTGTCACTTGTGATCCTCCTCAGGTGCTCATGTGGGAGAGATTAGCCTGTGTTTATAAGCCAGTCTGTTCATTAAGCGCCTGCCCATGTGGAACCCCCTCCACAGGCCTGCAGATCGCCCACAGATAATTGGGGGCAGCAGCGAATTACACAGAGGCATTGCAGGCAGCAAGAATGGTGTGGCCTTATTAATATCAGCTGGGGAGAGTGCACCATTTTAATGATTTCCAATAAACCAAAGCAAGCCCTCAGAGTTTCACAAGCATTTGGGCATGACAGTTAAAAGGACTGTACAGGTTTGGGTTTCCTGTAGCTACTATCAACTTCTTTCTCATTAACACTGAAAATCTTGGTTTAACCCTTTGCACTGCAGTGATTCTTCCATGGTCAGCTTCTAAGTTCAAGTTACTTCTGGTACTTTCAATGCCTACTGCATCTTCTGGCAGATTTAATGGCTGTTATAGTAAGAAATAGATACTTCATGAAGCTATGTGGCTCCAATGTAGCACATCTGGGCTGTTTCTAAATCAAGATACTCATGTTTTAAATGGCATTCTCCAATTATATAATCTTTTTTTTTTTTTTTTTTTTTTTTTTTTTTTTTTTTTTTTGGCAACATAGTGGTAATAATACTTAGCTCACTTCCCACTTTGTAGATCTGTTTTTTTTTTTTTTTTTTTTTTTTAGTACGCGGGCTTCTCACTGTTGTGGCCTCTCCCGTTGCGGAGCACAGGCTCCAGACGCGCAGGCTCAGAGGCTATGGCTCACGGGCCCAGCCGCTCCGCGGCATGTGGGATCTTCCCGGACCGGGGCACGAACCCATGTCCCCTTGCGTCGGCAGGCGGACTCTCAACCACTGCGCCACCAGGGAAGCCCTATATAATCTTTTAATGAAATTTGGTATACCGTATTTCTGTATTCTTGGACATTAATAAGTTCTTGTAAACTAATAAAAAATGTTATATTTTAACATTTTTAACAGGAGTTCAAAACTTGCTGAGAAGTCTTTGTTTGGAAGAACTTTAAATGTATTGGACATTTTCCAGCCCAATCAACATGTAAAGAAAAGATGTAGGGACATTTTAAAAATAGATGACACTTTTTTTTTTTTTTAGTAATAGAATTCTATAAAAGTAGAAATATTTCCAAATACCTTTTTCAAAATGCTGTCTCCATTGTAAGATTTGCTTTTGAAAAGTAATCACTCATCCAACTTCAAATCCAACAGACAGACTATATGTGTTTATATTTTTTAAAAATCTTCATGGGAGGACACTATGGGCAGTCATCGTAATCACAGTAAAAAGTTTGGCAAGTTTTACACATTTCAAGAAATATATTCTGCCTTTAAGTTCGACAGTTCTTTTAAGAACTTTGCCGTGAGCTAACAAGAAAAACTTTGAGAGCCAAAGACTTTCTTGAGTTTTCCTACCTCATGCAGTATATTCTAAAAATTCCATTATTTTAAAAAGGCTTATTTCTACAGAACTGATCATACTTTTGACATCCTATGTCTTGAAGGGCATCTGTGGCTTTCATTTCTTTGCTACCACACTTGGCTTATGAATGAGGCAGGAAGCAGTCCCTTGTACAGGGCTATCTCTGTAAGCTTAACCTTGAATGAAGTCTCATATTCTAGTAGAGGCAGTGGCTTCAGCAATGGCAATGACTGTATTATACAGTTGTATAAAGCATTGTTTTATTAAAGAATTTTTGTACTATTGAGAATCTACCTTCTCTGTTTCATCTTTCGTTTGATAGCTTATAAAAAGAAGTAGTTCTTTGTGTATTCCATTTAAACAAAATCTGACAGATATTATAAGCTGTGCATGAGGGAATATTACTCTGCTCATCCAACTTAGCAAACCTCTTATACTTCATAACGTGATCTGATGGTTGATTGGCCAAATCTTTAACAATGCTTTCTATGCACCTTCCAAATCTATTTGTTGATAAAGGAGTGCTTTGTAGCTTGTCCAGTATATTGATTTCTATAAATTGTATCATACATTTTCGTTAGGAAGAGAAAGTGTTTCCCCAATTGTATGTGGCTTTCACTATTAACTAATGAATCACAGAAGTGGCTCCTAAATACTGATCATTAAGTTTAGTAAAATGTTATAAACTGGTGGCTTGAGGATAGCATGGCTTTAAACGTTGCTGAAAAAAATGATTATGCTATATTTTACATGCTTACATCATGAGTTAATATCTTCATGTACAATGTGCCTTAACATGAGACTCATTGTGGCTCATTGTGTGATGAAAATTGTGGCTGTTCATTGTTAAAAATAATAAAAGAAAACCCGTTTTTCAAATAGCGTTCTTGATAATTTTGAAGTTTTCAAGCAGATCTTTTTACACAGGACTAGATGATTTTTAAAAAATATATAATGTGGCTGATTAAAAAATAATACTAGGAGCTGAAATATTGATTTTGCCATTTCCTGGTGGTTTGCTTGTATTTAAATTACTAGCATTTTTCAACCTATGGGTTATTTGCTGAAACTTTTTAATCTACTTGACATTTTGTGAGGATAGATTATTCAAAACCCAATACTTTTTTAAATTCATTTAACTGGATCCACAAAAATTATAACATAATAGAATACACTGGAAACAAGCACATGAGGCAGTACATTGCTGCCACCCCTGATGTGTTTTGAAACTAGTCCCTTTTTTATTTCTAGATATCTTGCTCATTGCATGTGGCAGAAGTCTCTGCATACTGACTGAATGAGGGGAATGGTGTTGATCCATGCAATAAAGTGTAGTTACTTTCTTATTGCTTAGATAAAAGATAAAGTTCTAATATTTTTCCCCACACTATAACAAATTATCTTCCTTAATGCCACTTTGGGGGCCACTCCTGCAGAGAAGAGTATCTTTGCCTCTCATTCCTTTACCAAGCTCTGGCTCTGGCCACCAGAGAGTCTTTGTGACAGGATGGGCAATGATAGACTTCGGTTAGAGGTTTTCTCTCTTTGTGGAACAGCTTTGATCTTAGGAGATAAAAATATATAATCACAATGTAAGTCTTCTGGTGATACTCCTATTGCTGTATCTAAAATGAAAAAAGAGTTGGAGGTTTGAAAATATTTATTATTGGAAATATAGTAAATATAGCTGAATGCTGCATATTCCATGTATATATATGTGAGGGAGAAACTCAGTTTTTTAAAAGACTTCTAAGATGATCTGGACTTGCCTAAATAAAGTAAGAGATTCCCCAGGGAACAAGTGACATCTGTGTTCTTTCATTTTGTTTACACTAATGAACAATGAATGGAAGAACCCCCCTGCCCATTTCAGACTCATTGAAAGACTCCCTTTTAAATAGAATATGGCTTTTATACAATAGTAGAAAACTTTGTTTTCTTTTTGGCTGCTTTGAAAGAAAAGACCCAAGACTCAGGTGTATATATGAAATATCTTACTTTTTAAAAAGTGAAATTCAATTAGTAACTAGACTGTTTCGTGTATTCAAAGAAGAGAAGTAGTTTGGGCACGGATCCTGTTCACGCTGATGGACACAGTGATAAGGCAAAAAAGTACTCAGGAGGGATGAATCTATATCCTGAGGGTTAGAAGGAAACAACTGGATCCGTATTTGGAAATTTTTTTTTTAAATTTTATTTTACTTACTTTTATACAGCAGGTTCTTATCAGTTATCTGTTCTATACATATTAGTGTATATGTCCATCCCAATCTCCCAATTCATCCCACCACCAGCACCCCCCCCCCACTTTCCCCGCTTTGTGTCTATATATTTGTTCACTACATCTGTGTCTCTATTTCTGCCTTGAAAACCGGTTCATCTGTACCATTTTCCTAGATTCCTCATATATGCGTTAATATACGATATTTGTTTTTCTCTTTCTGACTTACTTCACTCTGTATGACAGTCTCTAGGTCCATCCAAGTCTCTACAAATGACCCAATTTCTTTCCTTTTTATGGCTCAGTAGTATTCCATTGTATATATGTACCATATCTTCTTTATCCATTCATCTGTCGATGGGCATTTAGGTTACTTCCATGTCCTGGCTATTGTAAATAGTGCTGCAATGAACATTGGGGTGCATGTGTCCTTTTGAATTATGGTTTTCTCTGGGTATATGCCCAGGAGTGGGATTGCTGGGTCATAGGTTAATTCTACTTTTAGTTTTTTAAGGAACCTCCATACTGTTCTCCACAGTGGCTGTATCAATTTACATTCCCACCAACAGTGCAAGAGGGTTCCCTTTTCTCCACACCCTCTCCAGCATTTGTTGTTTGTACATTTTCTGATGATGCCCATTCTGACTGGTGTGAAGTGATACCTCATTGTAGTTTTGATTTGCATTTCTCTAATAATTAGTGATGTTGAGCAGCTTCACACGTGCCTCTTGGCCATCTGTTTCTCTTCTTTGGAGAGATGTCTATCTAGGTCTACTGCCCATTTTTTGATTGGGTTGCTTGTTTTTTTAATATTGAGCTGCATGAGCTGCTTGTATATTTTAGAGATTAATTCTGTGTCCGTTGATTTGTTTGCAAATATTTTCTCCCATTCTGAGGTTGTCTTTTCGTCTTGTTTATAGTTTCCTTTGCTGTGCAAAAGCTTTTAAGTTTCATTAGGTCCCATCTGTTTATTTTTGTTTTTATTTCCATTACTCTAGAAGGTGGGTCAAAAAGGATCTTGCTGTGATTTATGTCAAAGACTGTTCTTCTTATGCTTTCCTCTAAGAGTTTTATAGTGTCCGGTCTTACATTTAGGTCTGTAGTCCATTTGGAGTTTATTTTTGTGTATGGTGTTAGGGAGTGTTCTAATTTCATTCTTTTACATGTAGCTGTCCAGTTTTGCCAGCACCACTTATTGAAGAGACTGCCTTTTCTCCATTGTATATCCTTTCCTCCTTTGTCATAGATTAGTTGACCATAGGTGTGTGGGTTTATCTCTGAGTGTGCTCTATCCTGTTCCATTTATCTATATTTCTGTT
Organism: Lipotes vexillifer; assembly: GCF_000442215.2. Taxonomy (NCBI): domain Eukaryota; kingdom Metazoa; phylum Chordata; class Mammalia; order Artiodactyla; family Lipotidae; genus Lipotes; species Lipotes vexillifer. The sequence goes on along the minus strand of NW_006773042.1, from coordinate 1,222,501 downwards.
TCTGCGCCAGTACCATATTGTCTTGATTGCTGTAGCTTTGTAATATAGTGTGAAGTCAGGGAGTCTGATTCCTCCAGCTCTGTTTTTTTCCCCTCAAGATTGCTTTGGCTGTTTGGGGTCTTTTGTGTCTCCATACAAATTTTAAGATTTCTTGTTCTAGTTCTGTAAAAAATGCCACTGGTAATTTGATAGGGATTGCATTGAATCTGTAGATTGCTTTGGGTAGTATAGTCATTTTCACAGTATTCATTCTTCCAATCCAAGAACATGGTATATCTCTCTGTCCGTTTGAGTCATCTTTGATTTCTTTCATCAGTGTCTTACAGTTTTCTGCATACAGGTCTTTTATCTCCTTAGGTATGTTTATTCCTAGGTATTTTATTCTTTTTGTTGCAATGGTGAAGGGGATTGTTTCCTTAATTTCTCTTTCTGATCTTTCATTGAGTGTATAGGATGCCGGAGATTTCTGTGTATTAATTTTGTATCCTGCAAATTTACCAGGTTCACTGATTAGCTCTAGTAGTTTTCTGGTGGCATCTTTAGGATTCTTTATGTATAGTATCATGTCATCTGCAAACAGTGACAGTTTTACTTCTTTTTTTCCAATTTGTATTCCTTTTATTTCTTTTCCTTCTCTGATTGCCATGGCTAGGACTTCCAAAACTACGTTGAATAATAGTAGTGAGAGTGGACACCCTTGTCTTGTTCCTGATTTTAGAGAAATGCTTTCAGTTTTTCACCATTGAGAATGATGTTTGCTGTGGGTTTGTCATATATGGTCTTTATTATGTTGAGATAGGTTCCCTCTGTGCCCACTTTCTGGAGAGTTTTTATTATAAATGGGTGTTGAATTTTGTCAGAAGCTTTTTCTCCATCTATTGAGATGGTCATATGGTTTTTATTCTTCAGTTAGTTCACATGGTGTATCACATTGATGGATTTGCATATATTGATGAATCCTTGCATCTCAGGAATAAATCCCACTTAAACATGGTGTATGATCCTTTTAATGTGTTGTTGGATCCTGTTTGCTAATATTTTCTTGAGTACTCTTGCATCTATATTCATCAGTTATATTGGTCTATAATTTTCTTTTCTTGTAGTATCTTTGTCTGGTTTTGGTATCAGAGTGATCAGGGTGATGGTAGCCTGGTAGAATGAGTTTGGGGGTGTTCCTTCCTCTGCAATTTTTGGAAGTTTGAGAAGGGTGGGTGATAAGTGTTCTCTAAATGCTTGATAGAATTCACCTGTGAAGCCATCTGGTCCTGGACTTTTGTTTGTTGGAAGATTTTTTTTTTGCGATAGGCGGGCCTCTCTCTGCTGTGGCCTCTCCCGTTGCGGAGCACGGGCTCTGGACGTGCATGCTCGGCGGCCGTGGCTCACGGGCCCAGCTGCTCCGTGGCATGTGGGATCTTCCCGGACCGGGGCACGGACCTGCGTCCCCTGCATCGTGAGGCAGACTCTCAACCACTGCGCCACCAGGGAAGCTCTGTTGGAAGATTTTTAATCACAGTTTCAATTTCATTAATTGTGATTGGTCTGTTCATATTTTCTATTTCTTCCTGGTTCAGTCTTGGAAGGTTATATCTTTCTAAGAATTTGTCCATTTCTTCCAGGTTGTCTATTTTATTGGCATAGAGTTGCTTATAGTAGTCTCTTATGATGCTTTGTATTTCTGCAGTGGCCGTGTGACTTCTCCTTTTTCATTTCAGATTTTATTGATTTGAGTCCTCTCCCTCTTTTTCTTTTTTTTTGGGGGGGGGGGACTCCCAACCACTGCGCCACCAGGGAAGCCCCTCTCCCTCTTTTTTTGGATGAGTCTGTCTAAAGGTTTATCAACTTTGTTTATCTTCTCAAAGAACTGGCTTTTAGTTTTATTGATCTTTGCTATTGTTTTCCTTGTTTCTGTTTCATTTATTTCTCCTCTGATATTTATGGTTTCTTTCCTTCCACTAACTTTGGGTTTTGTTTGTTTGTTCTTCTTTCCCTAGTTCCTTTGGGTGTAAGGTTAGATTATTTTTTTGAAATTTTTCTTGTTTCTTGAAGTAGGATTGTATTGCTATCAACTTCGCTCTTAGAATTGCTTTTGCTGCATCCCATAGGTTTTGGATCGTCGTGTTTTTGTTGTCATTTGTCTCTAGGGATTTTTTGACTTCCTCTTTTATTTCTTCAGTGATCTCTTGGTTATTTAGTAATGTATTGTTTAGCCTCCATATGTTTGTGTTCTTTTATGTTTTTTTCCCTGTAATTCATTTCTAATCTCATAGCATTGTGCTCAGAAAAGATGCTTGATATGATTTCAATTTTCTTAAATTTACCAAGGCTTGATTTGTGACCCCAGGTGGGATCTATCCTGGAGAATGTTCCATGAGCACTTGAGAAGAAAGTGTAATCTGCTGTTTTGGGATGGAATGTCCTATAAATATCAATTAAATCTGTCTGGCCTATTGTGTCATTTAAAGCTTGTGTTTCCCTATTAATTTTCTGTCTGGGTGATCTATCCATTGGCATAGATGAGGTGTTAAAGCCCCCCACTATTACTGTTTTACTGTCAATTTCCTCTTTTATAGCTGTTAGCATTTGCCTTATGTATTGAGGTGCTCCTGTGTTGGGTGTATATATATTTATAATTGTTATATCTTCTTCTTGGATTGATCTCTTGATCATTATGTAGTGGCCTTCCTTGTCTCTTGTAACGTTCTTTAGTTTAAAGTCTATTTTATCTGATATTTGTATTGCTACTCCAGCTTTCTTTTGATTTCCATTTGCATGGAATATCTTTTTCCATCCCCTCCTTTCAGTCTGTATTTGTCCCTAGGTCTGAAGTGGGTCTCTTGTAGACACCATATATATGGGTCTTTTTTTTTGTATCCTTTCAGCGAGCTTGTGTCTTTTGGTTGGAGCATTTAGTCCATTCCCATTTAAGGTAATTATCCATATGTATGTTCCTATCACCATTTTCTTAATTGTTTTGGGTTTGTTTTTGTAGGTCCTTTTCTTCTCTTGTGTTTCCTACTTAGAGAAGTTCCTTTAGCATTTCTTGTAGAGCTGATTCAGTGGTGCTGAATTCTCTTAGCTTTTCTTTGTCTGTAAAGGTTTTGATTTCTCTGTCAAATCTGAATGAGATCCTCACTGTGTAGAGTAATCTTGGTTCTTCCCTTTCATCACTTTAAATATATGTTCCACTCCCTCCTGGCTTATAGGGTTTTTGCTCAGCAATCAGCTGTTAACCTTATGGGAGTTCCCTTCTATGTTATTTGTTATTTTTCCCTTGTTGCTTTTAATGATTTTTCTTTGGCTTTAATTTTTGTTGATTTGATTACCGTGTGTCTCGGCGTGTTTCTCCTTGGGTTTATCCTGCCTGGGACTCTCTGTGCTTCCTGGACTTGGATGGCTATTTCCTTTCCCATATTAGGGAAGTTTTCCAGTATAATCTCTTCAGATATTTTCTTGGGCCCTTTCTCTCTCTTCTCCTTCTGGGACTCCTATAATGAGAATGTTGGTACATTTAATGTTGTCCCAGACATCTCTTAGGCTGTCTTCATTTCCTTTCATTTTTTTTCTTTATTCTGTTCCGCAGCAGTGAATTCCACCATTCTGTCTTCCAGGTCACTTATCCATTCTTCTGCCTCAATTATTCTGCTACTGATTCCTTCTAGTGTATTTTTCATTTCAGTTATTGTATTGTTCGTTTCTGTTTGTTCTTTAATTCTTCTAGGTGCTTGTTCTTTAATTCTTCTAGGTCTTTGTTAAACATTTCTTGCATGTTCTTGATCTTTGCCTCCATTCTTTTTCCAGTGTCCTGGATCATCTTCACTATCATTATTCTGAATTCTTTTTCTGGAAGGTTGCCTATCTCCACTTCATTTAGTTGTTTTTCTGAGGTTTTATCTTGTTCCTTCATCTGGTACATAGTCCTCTGCCTTTTCCTTTTGTCTATCTTTCTGTGAATGTGGTTTTCATTCCACAGGCTGCAGGATTGTAGTTGCTCTTGCTTCTGCTGTCTGCCTTCTGGTGGATGCGGCTATCTCAGAGGCTTGTGCAAGCTTCCTGATGGGAGGGACTGGTGGTGGGTAGAGCTGGGTGTTGCTCTTGTGGGCAGAGCTCAGTAAAACTGTAATCTGCTTGTTTGCTGATGGATGGGGCTGGGTTCCCTCCTTGTTGGTTGTTTGGCCCGAGGCGACCCAGCACTCGAGCCTACCTGGCTCTTTGGTGGGGCTAATGGTGAACTTGGTGAGGGCTCACGCCAAGGGGTACTTCCCAGAATTTCTGCCACCACTGTCCTTGTCCCTGTGGTGAGCCACAGCCAGCCCCCACCTCTGCAGGAGACCCTCCAACACTAGCAGGTATATCTGATTCAGTTTCCTGTGGGGTCACTACTTCCCCCACTGTTTTGTGTGTGCCCTCCAAGAGTAGAGTCTCTGTTTCTCCCAGTCCTGTCGAAGTCCTGCAATTAAATCCCACCACACTTCAAAGTCTGATTCTCTGGGAATTCCTCCTCCCGTTGCCGGATCCCCAGGTTCAGAAGCCTGATGTGGGGCTCAGAACCTTCACTCCAGTGGGTGGACTTCTATGGTATAATTGTCCTCCATTTTGTGAGTCACCCACCCAGCAGTTATGGGATTTGATTTTATTGTGATTGTGCCCCTCCTGCTGTCTCATTGCGGCTTTTCCTGTCTTTGGATGTGGAATATCTTTTTTGGTGAGTTCCAGTGTCTTCCCGTCAATGATCGTTCAGCAGTTAGTTGTGAGTCTGGTGCTCTCACAAGAGGGAGTGAACACACATCCTTGTACTCCGCCATCTGGAACCAATCTCTGGAAATATTTCTCACTAAGATGCTTTTTCCAGGTACATTTTGTGGACTCTAACCTCAGTGTCTTGCTTTGTGTGAGTTAAAATCAGAAATTATATGAGCAAAAATATAATATATATACTTATCGTCAAAACTGACAATTAAACAAAATGTACTGAATCCATCATTTATGTGAACTGTTCCTTTCTTGGAAAGTTTCTAATACTTCCTGTAAGTAGTCATAATGCAAATTGCCATGTCATGTGGTTCTGGCAAAAATTCACATTGAATTTGTTTCATTTTTTTCTTTCCATTTGTCTTTTTTTTGGATTCTCTTTTGATGACACTTATTGCTTCATAAAGTTTATGATCTTCTTTCTCTCATAGTTGCTTTGTTCTCCATGCTTTTTGTTTCTCTGAAGGGGGAAGACAATATGGGAAGGCAGTGAATAGAGGATAGGTTTTGAATATGGATAGGTCAGGATTGACCTTTGCTATGTTTTAGTTTGTGCTAAATCACATTGAGAAAAATCACATCTGTGCCTCAGTTTCCTCAGTGTGAAAGGTGATTCTATTTGCATATAGGTTTGGCTGCATGTAACCAAGTCCCCAAGTAGCTGGGACTTAAACTGAATAGAACTGAATAGAAATTTATTTCTCATTCATATAAAATCTGGGCTGGTATTGTGACTGCTCTGGGAAGTCATCAAGGCTCCATGAGACATCAGAGACCCAGGCTCTTGCTGTCTGATTGTTCCAGTGTCCCTAGAGTGTTGTCCCCAATTCCATAGCCTGAATGACTGACTCTTTTATTTTTAAGATTTTTTTTTCTTTTTGATGTGGACCATTTTTAAAATCTTTATTGAATTTGTTATAGTATTGCTTCTGTTTTATGTTTTGGTTTATTGGCCACGAGGCATGTGGGATCTTAGTGCCCTGACCAGGGATTGAACCCGCACCCCCTGCATTGGAAGGCGAAGTCTTAACCACTGGATCGCCAGGGAAGTCCCCTGAATGACTCACTCTTACCACTACTGAATTCCAAATGCAGGGAAAAAGAACACGACCTGGAAGTTGTGATCATTGCTCACGTTCCATCGATGAAACTTGATATCTGGCCACACATAGCTGCAAGGGAGGCTGGGAACTGTAGAATTTATCTTGGATGGCCATGTGCCTGGCTAAAAACTGGGGGTTTCATTATTCTAGAAGAAGAGGTGAATAGCTTTTGGGGATTAACTAGCATTATCTGCCATAGGCAGGGTTGACATATATTAGCCAGTAGGCACAGTAGTACCTCATGCCTACAATACGTTTAGGGGTCCACAAAAAGAGTTTAATTTTAATTTCTTTTAAAATCAGGAGAAAAAATGAATATGATAATAATGGATATATAATAATGGAATCCAGCCTGTATTATATTTTCCTTTATTCCACTGCAGTCATAAAATATAATTTTTAATGTTTTCTTAAAAAGGAAGAGTACCACAAAGGAAAAAGTACCTATGGACCACAGAGCCATGATGTAGACTGAGCCACAGGGCTGATAATAAAACCTTCCATACGGTACTGAAAGGTAGAGATATTATAGAACAAAATAAGATAATTACTTTTCCTTCATTGTCATTTTCACTTTAATTCTTATATTATCTTTGTTGTATGTGTTTACTCTGAAGATACTAACTTTTCTGAATTTATCACTGTCATCTTATTTTCCAATGAACCTCTTCTCCCATATATAGTCCTATCTACATTTCTAATAGGGAGACAGGTTGCCTAATTTGAGGTCGACCAAAAGGCATGTTTTTCTCCAAATTTCTCATCTACTGACTTGCCCTATTAAAGACATTCCTTGGCTTAAGACATTGACCCTGGGATGCCCTCGTTAAAAGTTCAACACACAGGGCTTCCCTGGTGGCGCAGTGGTTGAGAGTTCACCTGCCGATGCATGGGACACGGGTTCGTGCCCTGGTCCGGAAGATCCCACATGCCACGGAGTGGCTGGGCCCGTGAGCCATGGCCGCTGAGCCTGCGCGTCCGGAGCCTGTGCTCCACAACGGGAGAGGCCACAGCAGTGAGAGGCCCACGTACCACAAAAAAAAAAAAAAAAAAGTTCAACACACAATTTGAAAAAATTTTCAAAACAGAATGTGAAATTTTAGATCTTTATCTACCTGGAAAGATAAGTGTCTACAAAATTTCCATGACAAGGTGGGATTTTATTTACTGTTTTCATATTTATTTAATTTAATAATTTAAGTGACTTTTAAAACCAGAATCACACAATAATTACAATTTTTAAATTTAAATATATTAATCAATTAGCAGTTACAACTCATTAGAATTTGTTTTATTGAGTAAGATGGTTGTCTCTTGACTGAGAACAGGCCCCAGGGATAAGGAATCATGGAATAAATGCATGTAGTTCTAAAAGGGAATTGAAAAGATACCAGATTTACAAGGATAGTCTGTATCACCCTTGTTCTTTGTATTTTCAAAAATTTTAACCAGTAATTGCAAGTTATTTGTGCTACTGAAGAAACTGGGATACGTTTATTAATATGTAATACTCCGTAAATATCAGTATTTAAATCTTTAAAAATGAATATATATTTTTTTAATCATATCAGTAGCAATTACAATGACAACCTATTTTATCCATGCTTTCTTCAAAGACTGTGATTAAACCTCTAATAATTTAAAATGACCCAAAAGCCTTGCTTTCCAAGCTAGTGTGTAGTCTTGATGTATTGATGAGTGCTTGAAATCACAGGGTCAACAAAATACATCTTTCTGAGACAGAAATTTTACTCTCTATTATATTTACATTAAAGTATATTACAAAAATGTGGAATAGAGCAAGATAACCACATGAATTGTCAAAAACAAAAAATGGATTCAAAGAAATTCAACATGTGGATGAAAGCTCTTGGGTCTGCCTGTAGAGTTCTTACTTTCCTTGTCCTTACAATTATTTCAGTAAGAAAGTTTGAGAAGTACCACTTTAAATATTTAAAGTACCACCGTAAATATTTTAATATCACGTTCCACCTGATCCAGCTTTAGAACATGAATACTGCATATAGTATGAATACCTAGGTGGGCCATTTGAAGCAAGAGACCTTCACACAATCAATTAGAAGATAGCCAGATGCCCATTATGATGAAAGAGTCATGGCTTACTGAGGAGGAGACTCTATCTCATGATTGTATCTAGAGATGAGCTCACCTAAGCCAGAGTCTCAGCAAAGCTGTTTACTCTCTAGTTGAGTACATTATCAAAATTTTGCATCCTTAAGAACTTAGGTTATCTGTAACATGTCCCTGTGTCCTTAGAAAAAGGGCAAGTGTCAAAATGCCTGAATAGTACGTTGCTTTCTAAAGACTCTTTTTGGTGAGTGGATATTTTAAACAAAATTGAGTCCCTGCTTTCAAAGCTTAACAAATTCACTTTTTTTTCCCTTGGCAACCAAGTAGTACTTAGCAGTTTTACTGGCTCTAACCAATCTCTTCCAGCTAGGCAAGGATAGCTGTTTTCTTTGGCCTGACTATTTGGAATCATCTGCAGGAATTTGGTTGGTCGAAAATATGCTTGACAGTTGAGTCCCCCTTCTCTCTGCCTTGGCTCTGTAGGCAGAGCTCGTTAAATTATTCTGTGTGAGTGTGTTGGTACCTGAAGTATGTGTATTTGCACATGCCACAGGGGTCTTATTCAATAATTTATTACTTTGATTCCTTAAGTAGACACTTGTGACCTGAGTAAGAATTCCTCTAAATGGACTTACCCAGTTATACTTGGGAAGTAAACTTTCTCTTGTTTGGAAGTTTAGGTTTAGAAAATGTTTGCATTAGCCCTTAAGTATTTGACATGGTATAGGATATAGAACATAGTATAGAAAGGCAAGATTAAACAAACTACAGGCCCTTCTGTGATGGATTCTCATTGAAACCTTTCATTGCCTGGTTTGGTCTAATGTTTATGTTGAGTGATGTGGGCTCCACTTCATCATGAATATGATTTCACACTCTTGTAATCTGTTATTACCTTATTAGATTACTTGATTAATATATAAATTTAATTTTACTTCTTTGTATTTAACTTGTATTCAGTCACTATAAGGTAAGAAATTATCTTACCATTAATTACTATGAACACCCATTCTTCCTAATCACTTCTTAGATTGTAAAAATAGATGTAGTCAGGATGAATCTCTGACTCTAAAATTGAGTGTAACAATATAAATTTAGGGCTTCCCTGGTGGCACAGTGGTTAAGAATCCTCCTGCCAGTGCAGGGGACACAGGTTCGAGCCCTGATCTAGGAAGATCCCACATGCCGCTGAGCACCTAAGCCCGTGTGCCACAACTACTGAGCCTGTGCTCTAGAGCCCGCGAGACACAACTACTGAGCCCGTGTGCCACAACTACTGAAGCCCATGTGCCTAGAGCCTGTGGTCCACAGCAAGAGAAGACAGCACAATGAGAAGCCTGTGCACCGCAACAAAGAGTAGCTCCTGCTCGCCACAACTAAGGAAAGCCCACGTGCAGCAACGAAGACCCAACGCAGCCAAAAACAAATAAATTTATAAAAAAATACATATATATGTTTAATTTTTTTTTTTTTTTTTTTTTTTTTTTTTTTTTTTTGCGGCACGCGGGCCTCTTACTGTTGTGGCCTCTCCCGTTGTGGAGCACAGGCTCCGGACGCGCAGGCTTAGCGGCCATG
>NW_006773042.1:1187309-1212905 GCF_000442215.2 Lipotes vexillifer | reverse complement strand
CCCATGTCCCCTGCATTGGCAGGCGGACTCTCAGCCACTGCGCCACCAGGGAAGCCCTAAAATTTTTATATAATTCAGCTTATTCTCTATTGCACTCTCTTTCTCTTATAGTGGGGTAGAATATTTCCATTAATTTGGGATTTCCCCTCCTTCACATTTCTTTAGGATATATATTTAAGAATATATCTAAGAATTTGGAGAGGATAAAAGACATTGGGGGAGGGGATCCATGTGGTCTCTCTGTCATATTTGCATGGAGATAGCAAATGAGATATCTACTCTCCTAATTTGTCCTAAGTTATCACTCCACTTGGTTTGCTGCCAAGATGTCCTCAGCTCCCTAGGCATACTTCCTTTGGTTGTGAGGGCTCTTTTTCCTGATTCTGTATCACTCATAGGAGCAAGGAATCTTTCTGCTTCTCTCAGCCATCTCTGTGAGGCTGTTCATGGTCTCTTCAACTGAAGGTGTCACAGAGCCTTTCCCTTTCTAGGTACTTGTCTACCTAGAGAAAGAAAGAGAGACATCCAGACCGACAGACTGATTATTGACATGTGTATCTCTAAACAACTCTTAGAACAAGTATAGACAATTTGTTGTTTCTGGAAGCTTTTCCTAGGAACCAGGTACCTTTTGTTTCAGTGCTCCATAAACACTCAGATCTTTCTCCCTTGGGCTTTCCCTCTGAGAAGTGGGGTACAAGATCCTGTCTCTGGGATCCAGGGAGGTTTTTGCTCTCATTTGACCTTCGTTCCATCTTTCTCCATCTCCCCTGCTGGAAAAAAGATTTTCTAGTCTGGATAAAAGTCAGATTACCTTCAATTTAAAAAAAATCTCTTTAACAACAACTGGGAAATCTTTCCTTAAATCAACCCTAAGTCAAGGAACATGGAGCAGACGATCTGCTCAAATTAGGGAAAAGGAAAGCAAGAAATTCTGGAAGGAAAAAAGGAACATGGGTGAATATCACAGAAGTATTATCCCACCACATTTAGGTCTTAATTGTCTATACAAGTTACCACTATCTGAGCCTTGTGAAAAGAAATTAAAATCTTCTCTATTTTTTTGGGAAATTTCCTTGGAATTGAACCAGTTGATTCAATCATCCAAGGGATGGTTTTCTAAGCATCTTGTCTCTTATCTTTCCCCCTTATGCTACTTCTTTCATTAAAGAACAAAAACAAAAAACTCCATAAGTGTGTGGGAGAAGGAAAATAAAGTAGAACAAAAATTCAAATTGCTCTAGCTGCCATCTTGCGTCCCTGCGTGTGTGCGCCTTATCTCAGCTGGTCTTCCCGAGACCCCCTGATCGCCAACCCTAGTCCCCCGCGTGGCCCCATTTCTGCTCCAACAAGATGAAAGAAGCTATCATGAACCAAGAGAAACTCGCCAAACTGCAGGCACAAGTGCGCATTGGTGGGAAAGGAACTGCTCGCAGAGAGAAGGTGGTTCATAGAACAGCCACAGAAGACTACAGAAAACGTCAGTTCTCTTTAAAGAAGTTGGGGGTGAACGATATCTCTGGTATTGAAGAGGTGAATGTGTTCACAAACCAAGGAACAGTGATTCACTTTAACAACCCTAAAGTTCAGGCATCTCTGGCAGCAAACACTTTCACCATTACAAGCCATGCTGAGACAAAGCAGCTGACAGAAATGCTACCCAGCATCTTAAACCATCTTGGCGCAGACAGTCTGACCAGTTTAAGGAGACTGGCTGAAGCTCTGCCCAAACAATCTGTGGATGGAAAAGCACCACTTGCTACTGGAGAGGATGATGATGATGAAGCTCCAGATCCTGTGGAGAATTTTGCTGAGGCTTCCAAGAATGAAGCAAACTGAATTGAGTCAACTTCTGAAGAAGGTAAATCTTGACGAAGTTACTGGGAGCTGCTATTTTATATTATGACTGCTTTTTAAAATTTTGTTTATGGATCTGATAAAATCTAGATCTCTAATATTTTTAAGCCCAAACCCCTGGACACTGCAGCTCTTTTCAGTTTTTGCTTAATACAATGTCATTCTTTGCAGCTAATTAAGCTGAAGAAGCCTGGGAATAAAGTTTGAAACAAAGGTTAAGAAAGTTTCCAAAAAAGAAAATATTCAGATCACTAGTAGTTTTTTCTTATAAGCTAACATAGAGAAAGACAAATTGCTGGCAGGGTTTGGTACATTCTGTGACTTTCTCTAACCTAAATTATGCTTTTTCTGAGGGTTGTTTATAAATACACAGGTCAATAATCAGTCCGTCAATCTCTCTCTCTCTCTCTCTCTCTTTCACGTATCCCAGGAGAGCAAGTACCTAGAAAAATGTCCACAAATTTAATGTGCTCATAGTTGACATCATTGCTCATTGTGGCACTCTATCACCTGGAGTCTGGTGACCAAGTTTTTTCAACAGTTATTCCGTGTAGTCACTATCAATCACAGTTGACATACAAGATGAAATTTGTTTGATATCCTTGCCTAGTGGTTAAAAAAGTGTGCTCTGTTACCAGACTGCCAGTGTTCAAGTCGCTGTTCTATCATTTATGAACTGGGGAAACGGTTTGGGCAAGACATTTAACTTTTCTAAGCCTCAGTTCTTTATGAAGTAATAATAAGAACTACCCAAAAAGTTACTGCAAAAATTAAATGGAATAGTCTATGTAACGAGCTTAGAGTAGTGCCTAGCCCTCAAAATACTTCAGCTTTTATTAATATTACTACTATTATTCATACGAGGTGTTTTCTATTTAGAATATCCAGGGAAAGGTTGACATAAGATTCCAAATCTGTGAAAATTCCATCTGCCTAGAGTTTCTGAAATGTAAGAAAGGTTTTATGATGTAATTGGGAGAATATGTGATTAACCATTCTTGGAACCCTTGATTGTGGGGGCAGATTGGCTGCACCCATTAGTGGTTAGAGCTGGAACAAGAGCTATCACTGTCTACACTACACCACTTTATTAGGGGTCAGTGTGAACAAAAACCCTTTTTTTGTTGTTTATTTATTTGTTTGTTTTTCAGCACCTAAAGAATCCATAGTGGTGGGGAATCTTAGCTAATTTGAAGCTTTTCCTCATCCTGACAGATTGGATAGAATCTATGCCTAGTATCAAAAGTTATTATAGTTGAAATGCTCAGACTAGAAGAGTAAATGTTATTAGCTTTTCTTCCATGAGAAATCAGGCTTAAAAAGGGTAATTTAAACCCAAAACAAAGGGCCGACTGGCAGAGATACACATATCCACTTAGGGACAGATGGATTGAATCTACTCTTGTATTGGTAGCCAATTAGGTAAGTGAAAACTTCTGCTTTGAGTGTTTAGCTTCAAAAACTTCATATAACAGAAGTTTGATTATAATAACTGAAATTAGAAATAGAATTACAATGCTGTATTGTAACTGGAAACTGAAAACAGGTGTGGTTCTTTGCTCCTCTCAAGCAAAGAACCAATTTTTGAGAGGGAGACGTATATGAAGTTTGAATATATTGTATTACTGGAAAATAGGTTATATAAAAGTTTTTGTGAAGATAAGCCCCAGGGTTGACCTCACACCAAGATGAGCAAATAATTCATCAATTATTGAACTTGTGAAAAGTAAATGGGAAATACTATGGTGTAGTAGAAAGATTCTCTTAAAACCAGTTCTAGATCCTTTAAGCACTCACCAGTTAATTAATTAACTAATTAATTAAAATAGGATTGATTGTATGCCATTTCCTGATTGGATGAAAAAAATAAAATGGTATTAATGACAGTAGTGAGTAGAGAACACAAAACTGGAGTCCAGAAGAGAGAGAAGAGCTGTCATGTATAATGGGTTCGCTGGCTTAAAGTGGTAGTGAAATCCATGGGAGTGAGTGAAAATCATCCACAGAAAACAAATAGAAGAAAAAGAGGAGATAGACAAGGATGGAGCATAAACTTTCAGGGAGGAATAAAAGAAAAGAAGGCAGAACTAACTGGGACAAATAAATGTCAGAGAATTGGTAGAGAGCAGGCTAGGGGGAGAGGACTTTGAAACTGGGGAAGTGAGGCTTCTGGTTCAAGATGACAGGTTGCACATACATATATCTCTTCTTCCACAAATCCCATTGAAATGAAATTTAGAAGTACCAAGGGTAAGAAATTTATAACAGTTCTCCAGTGAGGCAGAGACATACCCAAACCATTAACCTTGATGAATTTCTGGAAGATGGAAAGTATGTGGTATATTAAGGAATACAGGAGCAGAAGCACAGCCAGATGTGCACACCCAGAGGCTGCTGTGCAGGCAGGAGCCAAGCTCCCTAACGGTGGTGCCTCCAAAATGCTTCCAACCTAGAGATAAAAGCTCCAGTTTCACGAGGGGGTATGGCTCCGATATCAAGGTTGATGTTTGTCTCTAAACGGTTGTTAGAGACAACAAGTTAGCACCTGTTCCGTAAGCACTGCTTGCCAAAGGAATTGGTTTGGGATTCACAAAATAAAACCCAGATAGTGGGCCTAGCTTGCTCCCTGCTGTCTGCTCACACAGTTTAAAGGAAAGCTGTCTGTGGGCTCAGAGCTCACAGTCCATCCCTCTCACTGAAGAGAGGCCTGGTGGGGAAGAGAACTACATGCCGGCAGAGGGAAACCAGGTCAGCAACGTGTACCAAGTAAGTAGTCCTCAGTTCATGAGTTTAAACGGACACATATCATATTAGAGGAAAAATAATCATACACACATATGCACAGTGCCAATATGAACCAAGGAATCTTTGAAAGAAACTGATTATTCAGGACACAGAATATAATTTCATATATATCTTCATAAACACTAAGGAACAATAAAGAAATATTGGAAATTTAAAACTGTCAGAAATTAAGAAAAATTAAAAAGAAGTGCTGGAATAAAAACCTGAGGAAATCTAGAAATTAGGCTAAAAGAAAAATAGGAATGTATAGAAGAAAACTTTAAAGTCTTAAAGGATCTATCTAGGAGAACTACAGTCTTTCAAAAAAAGTTTCAGAAAGAAAAGGGAATATTTTAAGGAAATTATCGGAGAAATAATGGATGAAAATATATTTCTGAGACATAAACACATGCATCCTCAGCTTGAAAGGGCACACAGAATGAGGAGGACATGAATGAAGAAGAAAAACTATACCTAGACAGAGATTCAGGAAAAGTAGAAAGATCCCAAAAGCCTCCACTTACTACCTCTAATAAATGGAAATCCAGCTTCTCATCAGAGACACTGTATGCTTGAAGACTGAGGTCTGAGAAAAATGTGATGTGTAATCTAGAAGTAAATGCTCAGCCAAACTATCAATTAAGAGTTCCAGTAAACTAAGGACGTTTTTAGATATGCAAGACTTAGAAAATTTTACCGCTTGTCAACCATCCTCTTTGGAAGACTTACTCTCTATTTATCCAACAAAACAACAAAGGAATGTGAGAAAAAGGGAAAAGAAAATGAGATCCATGAAACAGAATACCTAATCTATTGCATATTATGGTTGTGTTGTAGAATCCCTGTTTTGTAGGAAACATACACTACAGCATTCAGAAGTGATAGAAAATTGAGTCAGCAGTTCACTCTCAAATGATTCAGAAAAACATATGCTTTGTATTGTACCTTCAACTTTTCTGTAATTTTGTGATTATTTTGAAATTAAAAAGTTAAAACAAAACAAAACAAAACGAAGAAAAGAGGCTATACAAGGTTAAAAAACAAGCCCCCTCACCCAAGGCAGGGCCTACCTAAAACTCCATCCCCATCCTCCATTCCCCAGCGCTCTCTATCCCACCTTCCTAGCATCAATCAACAGTTGACGTATGTAGTAATGTATTTAATTATTTATATGTTTCTTATCTTTTGCCTCTGCCTCACTACTGGAATAAAATTTGTGAGGAGCTCTCTTCATTGCTGTATCCCTAGAACATGGAAAACTGCCAAGAACATACTGAGTTCTTGATAAATATTTGTTGAGTGAACTAATAATCTTGTTATTACAAACATTAGCAATAAGTAAAATGCCATTCTTTATAAAATATTAATGCTTTCCAAATAGTAAAATTGCAAATACTCAATATTGCCTATTATTTGAGGTTACAAATTTTCACTTCAATTTCTACGTGAAAAGAAATCTACTCCAACACCACTTTTAAGATTATTGTCCTCCGAGATTTTCTTGAAAAAGAGATGTCTTCTGCAAGTCAGTCCAAGGGAGGAAAGTTTCAAATGCTAGATCGCAGTCTTAAGAGTATTGAGAAGATGGTTTGCTACATTATTTTTTTTTCAGAACAAGGTATCAATAAAAATATTAGGACAGGTAGCAGAAGATTTTAAAAAAGGAAAAGTAATTCCAGGATGACAGTGATATAGTAGGTTTAGAGTGCAAATTAGAACAGGGAATAAGATGGCTCTAAAAATAATTTCCTGTAATAAAATGTGATTAAGAAGCGAAGTGACCTTAGTGATAAAAAGAAAGTATAGCATCATAAAAATAAACAAACATAAGCAATGTGCCTTGCCCCCTTCCCTGTTTGTTAGTTATGTGCTCCTTCCAGCTGAACAAAATTAATGGCCCCTGCAATCCCCATCTCCACTCACTGTCCACTCACTGATTGATTTTGCAGGGAACTATATCTAAATAATTATAATATTTTAAATGCTCCATTATGTCTGGGGTCTCAGCTAGGAGACTCAAAAGTTGGAAGCTAGAAGCATCTGAAGACCTGTTCATTTGCATGTCTAGTAGTTGATGCTGAATGTTGGCTCTAGGTCTAGCTGGAGCTGTTGGTTACAGCAGTCACATGTGGTATCTCCTTGTGGCCTGGACTTCTTTACAAAATCGTGGCTGGATTCCAAAAGGCAAGCATCTGGAGAGCTGTATCCTTTTAATGACCTAGCCTTGGAAGTCACAGAGTATCACTTCTGATGTATTACATTGGTCTGGTCAGTCACAAGCTCCCAGGAAGATCTAAGGGGACGAAACATAGATATCACCTTTTTGTGGAAGGAGTGTCAGCCTCATTGTAAAAAGAGCATGTGGATGGGATTTGTATAGGTGTTTCCATTTTTGGAAAAATATAATCTGCCATAGTCATTAAAGCTTTAAGTTACGTCAAGGATGAAAACACTCTCAGGCACATCAAGCCATATATAATATGCTTCCAATTTACTCACAATAGTATATATATATATATATATATATATATATATATATATATATATATATATATACACACACACATACACACACACGTGCACTATTGTGAGTAAATTTATATATAAACTATTATATTTAACTTTATTTTAAAAGTAGATTGTCAAATTTTACTAATTTTATCAAAAAAAGGAATCATGGATATAGCATTGACAAATAACTGAAGTTAATTTAATAAAAATATACATTTTTTACTATTATAATCAATGGTAAACATTTAATTTAATAGAATTCCAAAATATAAGAGCAAATGTTAAAGACTTGCCTTAAAAATATTGAATCTTTGAGAAGAATGTTGCCAAATATTCAGAATAATACAAATTTTTTAATCTTCCATTTAGAAGATTATATAAAATTATATTGAAGTTGAATTTTTGTTTTATACTTATATTTGCACAGTATATAGTTAATCTAAAAAGAGGGCAGTACTGAGTACAACTCCATGTCGATGGACATATGCACGAAAAGGGAAATCTCAGCTATTTGTGCATGTTGATTCCACGATCCCAAATATATAGACCCATAGAGCATCTACAAGCCTCTGCATGGGAAGGACTTTATCATCCATAAACAGCTTGGTGGGAAATAGGTACTCTTTGCATCTGACTTTCACTGGTTATTTGACATAATATAGACCCTTACAATTCAAAATGTGGTTCGTGGACCTGCAGCGATAGCATTATTGGAGCTTGTTAGAAATGAAGACTGTCAGATCCTCCTGGAACCACTGACCCATAATCTGCATTTTTTACAAGATCCCTTAGTGATCTGTGGGTATATTGAGAGCACTGTGACAGACAACATTCTATAACATGATTATGTTAAAATTTGCAGATGGGCATGCAAATTAATTTAGGGACTGACCTTTACTATAGTTTGATGGGATTATTTTCCTGTGTGTTTCAAATATCACTGACTTTTGATTTGCCACTTAGCCACATGAAGCAAAAGTTTTCTAACCACAGTATTTTTTTAACCAAATCATTTTTATCACTTTTTTTTTTTTTTTTTTGAGGTACGCGGGCCTCTCACTGCTGTGGCCTCTCCCGTTGCGGAGCACAGGCTCCGGACGCGCAGGGTCAGCGGCCATGGCTCACGGGCCCAGCCGCTCCGCAGCATGTGGGATCCTCCCAGACCGGGGCACGAACCCGTGTCCCCTGCATCGGCAGGCGGACTCTCAACCACTGCGCCACCAGGGAAGCCCTGACCAAATCATTTTTAACCAAATTAATTAACTCATATACTGACTGCCTAGATGCAACAGTACATTTTTTTGCCATGTTTCCTTTAACTTTCTGTAAGTGTGTAAGACCTTTTTTTTATTATTATTATTTAGAGGTAATTTAAGAACATGATAAAACTTCATCCATCACTGTTTTCTCATACTTCTTCTAAGAATAAAGATGCTTTCTATTCTGATCTTAATACCATTAGTGTAACAGGGAAGAGTGAAACCAGACTCCATGTTTGATCTGTTTCTTTGACTTTAACCTTTGCTTTTCATTGCTTTTGTCATTATAATCATACATAATGGCCTGCCCCAGGGAACCCTGCCCCTCTGCCTGAATGTTAAACTAAAGTGTCTCTCTTCAGCTCACAGGGAGACAATTTGACCCTGCCCACCTGTGGATGGCTGCAAGAAGAAATTAATACATCCCCTCACTGAGGCTGGCCATTCCAGGGGATATTTGCAAAACTTATGGCCTTTTTACTTTAATTCCTCACCTCCTCCCCCTCTCTGTGCTATAAAAGAAACTGGTATCCAAACCCCGATAGGATGGTTTATCGGAGACACTAGTCTGCCTTCTTCTCGGTCTGCCAGCTTTCCGAATAAAGTCATGTTCCTTGCCTCAACACCTCGTCTCTGATTCATTGGCCTGTCGGGTGGCGAGCAGAGTGAGCTTGGACTCAACAACATTAACACACCTGATAAAATTAGCAGTAATTGCTTAATATCATTTAATATCAAGTCCATGGTCAATTCATCCCAAGTGTCTTTTATAATGTTTTTAAATCCAGGAGCAGAGATCATTTTTGTTTGTTTTGATTGGAAAAGAAGGACATAACATCAAGTTTAGTTTTAAAACCTTTTCTTTGAAAAATGGTTTCAACCTTTGGCATCCCAGTTTGGGTAGAAGTTATGGAAGGAAGAAGTTTAGAGGCAAAGGTTTTGGAAATGATTCAGGTAAGGAAGACAAATGTGGACCAAATCTTTACGAATTAAGAAAATGGAGCATGAAAAGACATTGAATCTGAGCCAACACTTTTAACAAGAGTCCATCAGATTTTCTTAAAAATAAATATTTGTATAGTGTTCCTGCACACAGGGGCCCTGTTGGCGCTTTCAAAAAGGGAAAAAAAGGAGGCATTACTATTCACTATCTACTATTCATTACTTTGTATATTCTTTTTATAGATGAGAGTCACAGAATATATATTCTTAATTGAGAATCTTCACTATGTGCATGATTTTTTAAAGGTTAGACATCCTAGCTGAAGTGAACGTGGCATCATACTAAAAAAGGCAGTGTGTTAGAGCAACAGTTTTGAAGAGCAAACGCTTGAGGTTCATAGAAGGCCACTTCTGTAGGCTCCGCTCTGAAAGTAACTTTAAACCCTTTTTCCTCTAGCTTCACAGCTTGGGAGGTCATTAGGGAAGGAAGAAGGTGGTGAGGATTTTATGGGATACTGATTTTATGTATAAAAAAGAGGGAAAATACCTGGGCCAACACTTATTCTGGCCACTCTCAAAGCACTGATTTCACTAATGAGACTAACAGCTTTGAAAAGTTGACCGAAAAAATTTGTAATTAAAATACAGTTTGATAAAATATTCACATGGCCGATATGATTTTATTTTTAAGACATTGACAGAAATACAATATACTAGTTTATTCTTTTCTTTTTTTTTTGATTGAATATTTTGGCATCACATGGATACAAACTATATGGGAACATTTGCTAGAAATTGTAGGCCTTCTACTAAAAGGATAAAGGGAGTAATACAGTGGAAAGGCATTGGGTTCTTGATTTAGGCAGTTTAGAATCTTTGTTCTGTTAGTAGCTATAAAACCTGGATAAGTTATTCAGCTTCCCTAAGCCTCACTTATTAAATGGGGATACTTACCTCCAGGGCTCTTAGGAATACATGAAAAAATACAGAGTGCAGTTCTGGCAAAGGCAGGTACTCAAGAATGTGCATCAGCCTTGCTTTCATTATCCTTATCGACTTTGACAATATATCTGATCCTGGGACCACCAAACTGTACTCAGAGGGATAATCGGAAACACTAGGTCTTCAAAATCAGATAATTCCTGCCACTCGGAGAAAACTGGTAATTGGTCTGTTGTCCAACATGCAAGTTAGATGATTAGTAGATTCTTCAGTTTTTACTAGTTCTCTGTTAAACTCTAATTCTACAAGACACTCTGTGACAGAAAACTCTATGGGCAAATGATGTTGGTACACTTTCTAGACCTTATTTTTGTTCTGGTGTATCTCAATTTGACATATTGCACTAAATGACATATTTCCTAATAAAATACCTTTTAAAAACTCCAAATCTGTCTCCTTTGTCTGCTCTACAAACACCCTAGTGTGTCACTATCTTCTCTCACCTGAGCACTGTTAGTACCTCCTACTTTGTCTTCAGGCCTCCTCTTCTGTCCCACAGAGCAGGCTGGGTCATTTTTTAAAAATGTAAACCAGATCCTACTATTTACTTGTTAAAAACCCAAAAAATGCTTTCCATTACTCTTATAATAAAACCCCAATGCCTTTCCCTGCCTTACAAAATCCTACATGATCTTTCTTCAACCCCACACTAGGAGCCTCCCATCTTCCCACCCATCCACTATTCCAGGAACATTCCAGTCCCACTCTGTACATCTTAAAAGTACAACATTTGCTCACCTTGGGGCCTTTTCACTAACTCTTTTCTTTCTACATGAATTAATTCCTCCCTAATTTTTACATGGCCTGCCCCTTGCTATACTTTAGATTTGGCCATTCTTCAGAGACGCTTGCCCTGATCACCCTGTTTGAAATAGTCTTCTGGTCACTCTATTTTAATTCTTTGCATAGCATTTTCCTCTAATATTCTTCACATTTATACCTACCTACCTACCTACCTACCTATCTTTCCATCTTCATTTATTATTTCTCCCAGTACCATGTGTGATTTATTAAAACAGGGACCTTGTGTTTCTTGTTCACCTGGACTAGTGCTTGGGATAATCAGCAGCTTAATAGATACACTTGAAGAACAAAAGGCATGACTCTCCTGCCCCCATTCTATCTTTATTCTTGGATAGCAGAGGAGAAGTTTGATACAAAGAGGAGGCTAGGAAAAGCGCAATGGGGAAGAAAAACAAAGATGCCATGACTATATCTAAGAAAGTTCTATTGGTTAGAATTTAACTTGAAGACAATTTTATGCTACCAAAACAAAAAAAAAATTCTTGAAAGCAAGTTTTATTTTAATAAATAATTGTCTTACCACCAGCAGCCATATCTTGCAACTATTAATCTGATGAAGCTTGACTTTCTAAGTGATTGCAGATGTGCCGTGTTGTTTGCCTGTAATTTGATAATTAATCGTTGAGCTATCTGAGGTTTACAAGATGCAGCCTTTTTCTTTTCTCCTTTTCCATTTTTTTTCCACCATGCACTATTACACAGTACATGGTGAGTTTTACCTATAGATGATAAGTACCTGAGAATCAAACAGCATGTATTTTAATGACAATGCTCTACATCTGTGTTCTACTTCGTACACTGCAAAATGTTCTCACATTTATTACCCCATTTGTTCTTCTAAAATATTTTATTTATGAAATTTCTTTCTTTTATTGTATATGTTCCTTTATTGGAAATTCTCTCTTATTATCAAAGAAAGAAATATATTTCTGGAAATATTATGCATGTATTTTTCTTCTAAAAAGTAAATTTTCCCCCATGTATGGAATTAACTCAGGTTTTCTAATGTGTTTTACCCTTTGGATCTTCTGCCAATGCTTTTTGAAAAGTGTATGGCAATTTTTCCATGTCTATTACAGAGATCTTTAAGTTCTAGTCCAGTGTTCCTTGTTTCATCTAATTCTCCCTCTTTTATTTACCAAATCCCCATGAAAACCTTTTTGTAGCTTTTGCACTCTTTTCTCTCTGATGTTTGGAAGTTCTACCTTCAAAGCCTCTTGCAGTGGCAGAGATCAGGCATGGTCTCTGACATGTTTTAAAAGATTTCTTGCAAGATTTTAAGTATTTTATATTGCTCATCCTTTAATTCTACAAGTTTTTACTTTATAAGTAGAAGTCTTTTTGTATATATCTTGACAGAATGCAATCCTGGCTTTTAGTTTTTGGTCTTTTTAATTTAGTTTGTCTTTTCTTCAACACACCTTTTTAGGTATTGCTATTTCTTACAATGAAATATTTTGTCTTATTTGAAAACTCTCTCCTCATCTGATTTTTAACAGAGCAGGAAAATTTCATTTCTGACATCTCTCTCTCTGTGCCCCTTCATGTCTTCACATGACTGTGGTCTTCTTCCCTTGAAGAGTTTATGCTTCAGAACATTACACTGTGTCTTAATAAGTTCGAGCTGCTATAACAAAGTATTATAGACTGAGTGGCTTATAAACAACAGAAATTTATTTTGTACAGTTCTGGAGGCTAGGAAGTCCAAGATCAAGGCACCAGCAGATTTGGTATCTGGTGAGCACTTGCTTCCTGGTTCATAGATGGCCGTCTTCTCTTTGTGTCCTCACGTGGTGGGAGGGTCAAGGGAGCTCTCTGGAGTCTCTTCTGTGAGGGCACTAATGCCATTCATGAGGGCTCCACCCTCATGACCTAATCACCCCAAAGGCCCCCATCTCCAAATACTGAGTCAGGCTGGGACCTGGGACCCTTTGCTGCAAGTGCTGCAATGCTTGCACCTGGACAAACACCTCCTCCAGCAACAAAACACAAAGAAACAATATGGGACTAAAAATAACTACATGCACCTGCCGTTGTGCCAAATTCTGGATAAAAGATACGAAAAGACAAAAAAAAGACCAACTGCCACTTATGAAGAGCTGGCAGCAAAAGCAGGGTACTGAGCATGCCCCCTGCACTCAGCAACACCAGAGGGGTGGGCAAAACACCTAAGCCACACCTTCAGCTGGACCCCTGGACACACCCCTACTCTCACCCCATATAAAGAACCAGCTGCCCCACCTTGGGATCGAGCAAGGGAATGTGTTACTTGTTTTTGCTCCCCACCTGCTGCAGCAGAGGCCCCAATAAAGCCTTGCCTGAATTTCCTGTTTGGTTTCTAGTCAGTTTCCATTGACTGGGGAAGGCCAAGAACCTCTGGTCACAGTATCAATACCATTACATTGGTGTTTCAACATATGAATTTTGGGGGACACAAGCATTTAATCTGTAGCGTGTAGTAAGGCAATTTTAAATTGCTACAGGGTAACACTTCTCTGTAGTAAAGGTAAAGTAAACGTGGGTTGCTTAGTAAGTTTGTCTTTACTTTAATCCATGGAATGGGCCATTAAAATGTCCACCTATTCAACTGATGGTTATCATACAGAGATAACATGCAAGAAATTGCTTAATCAGTCTTAACCATTTTTCTAGCAGTCTTCCCTACTATTTGCTGAACTAACTCCTGTCTCACCTTCTACAACATTTTATCTGGGAGGCCTTTCCTGACACTTTAAGCCTGGGTTAGATACTCTCCCTCTATGCTTCCACAGCACCCCACACTAACTCATCATTGAGGCCCTGATCACATATCATCTGCTTCTTTTCTCTTTTTCTACATTTGTTGGTAGGCACCAGGAGGGTAGGGAAAATACCTTGTTTGCAGCTATATTCCTAGTCTTAACAAAATACTTGCACATACTTGGTACTTAATAAATATTATTAGATTAAATTCTTTGGTTGTAGTTGGTGAGACAGGTAGTTCTTTGGTTATTTATGCCTCTCAAGAATATCTGTTACCCTAAGCACTCTTAGTCTTGACAGACTTTTGAGCAAGATTCATGAAAGAATCTTATAATCGTGCTCAATAACCTTCAACCTTATAATCATGCTCAATAGCCTTCAGTTTCTAATATCTTTTTTCTTTTTGTTTATAAAATGTGTTGGTTATTTATCTTTTTCAGGATAATTGACTGTCAAGGCTCTAGAGAACTTACAGGAAAATTCACCTGCCAATCCCCTTTCCTCATTTTAAAGTTGAGGACACTCAGGCCCAGAGATATCTGTGTGAGTATTAATTCGTTAATTGACAGCTTCAGCACAAGAACCTAGCTTCTCTGTCTCTCACTGCCTCACACTGCTGTATGTCACTCAAAACAAGAGCCAATGGCTTAGTCAGGGAATACTAATAAGTCACAAAAAAATAGTAAAGTTATCAGAAGCAGGACTGTTTCTCTTCTTCAACAGTCTGATAATACTACTCATTTCTTAAACTGTGATATGTTCCGCTAGATGATTTACTTTTTGTAAATTTTTGCCTTGACCTTGGTCTACAGCATTCCCTTTTCTTCCTCCTACAACAGAGGCAGAGGTTTCCCTTGTGGGTAGAGAATCATACCTAGATGTTGAATGAGATCTACTAGTTGTAATATGGACTCGCACTGGGATTCTTCAGGGTAGTGCTATGCTTTGAAAGAAATGAGGTCATTGATAATGTAAGCAATGATTGTGGCAGATCAATCACAACACTAACATTGCCCACATTTTTGGCCTCCTTTCACACTCTCACAACTGACTTAGCATCTGCTGATCCTGTGCCTGCAACCATTTTGCATTTGGGTAGAAGATCAGCTTTCTTCTTACTGTAATTCCCTCCTGTATATTCTGGGCTGCCCCTTCCTTGCTCTGTTTTGACCACGTCAACACACTTCCATCTTATTTCTGATTTGCATCCATTTGTTACAACCTCCTGACTGCTATTATCCCTTTCCTGTTCTTTTCCCTGTCAAAGGTTTATCCTTCTCTATCATTTTACTGGGATCTCTAGTAGGAAAGGAAAGTTCTGTTCAGCTTAGTTTCCATCTTGAGCAATTATGCTTGTTTTTTTTTAATTTTAAATAAAAATAAATTAACGTTCTTCATTTTCAATCTGGATTCTGAAACATTACTCATGCTGGTTATATTGGGCGAAAAATAATGAATCATTGTTCTGTATCATATGCCCCCATCTGCTATAGAATTAGGTGATCCCCATTTCTAGATCTAAAACTTGTATGTCTTTAATAAAATAATATGTGTAATTGGCAAAAATATAAATGAATCAGTAATCACTTCTTTCTTTCCTCTTTTGACTGTAATTTAAATAATTAAAATATTACAAAACAAAAATCTCCACAAAAACATGCAAAATGTCAGATGTGTAATATCTTAATGTTGTGTGAGATCCAGATGTGTCTAAGAAATGAAGAGCTAATTAGAGGTAATATTTATCTCCAGTTATAGGAGCTAATATCAGGCAAAACTTGGAAGGTTCAGTTCAGATAACCATCCAAGTGCTTGGCTGCTGATCTCAAACCTTATCTGAACTATCTGAACCTCTCAAGTCTTGAAAACTGGGCTGGATGTCTTTATGAGAACAGCCTCATCTGGGGTATTTGGGTATGTTTGATTCCAGCTGGAACCCAAAACTGCAGAGAGAGGCAAAAATGAAGAATAATTGAGGGGAAACACTGAACTTCGTCAAACCTCAGAAAGAGGCTTTGGTTAAATTTGTAGCAAAGATTAGGGATTATAAGCAGCTTCTATTTTATGTGGCTGCATTCATTCAGCCTTAAAAAATCCTATTTTAATCTTCCAAATGAAAGGTCATTAATATTTCTTTGTTTTTGTCTGGGAAATATAATGAAACATCTTTAAAAAAGTGAAACTCTGCTGGTTTTACATGACACAGGTAAGAATTTGACAGCATATGATTGCTTCAAATGGTAAAGTGCATGTCACTGATCATTGATACATACCTAGGTTTGGTTTGGGGCATCACACCAAATGGAGCCTTCAATCAAGCTGTAAGAACACCATAAAATACAGTCCACTGTAAGCACAGAGAGTAAACAAGAATAAATTATTCTCTATTGTGTTGTTATTTATCAACTGTGAGGATTACACATATTCAAAACACACTTTTTTTCTTTCATTTTTACAGCTTCATGTCACTTTTTTTTTTTTTTTCCCCTGCGGTACGTGGGCCTCTCACTGTTGTGGCCTCTCCCATTGTGGAGCACAGGCTCCGGACGCGCAGGCTCAGCGGCCATGGCTCACGGGCCCAGCCGCTCCGCGGCATGTGGGATCTTCCCGGACCGGGACACGAACCCGTGTCCCCTGCATCGGCAGGCGGACTCTCAACCACTGTGCCACCAGGGAAGCCCTCCATTTTACTTTAAATACACCAATTACAATTGAGGGATTTTGAACATATGAATATGTAGATGTAGTATACTAAAATTTGTTAATCGCCTACTATGTGTTAACTATATGTGCATAATCTCACAACAGCTCTAAGAGGTAGATATTATTAACCTAATTTTACAGAGACTGAGGTTCAGAGAGGGCTGTTTATTTGCTCAAGACTACACAGCTAGTGTGATGGTTAATTTTATGTGTCAGCTTGGTTGGACCATGGTGCCCAGATAGTTGGTCAAACATTATTCTGTGAGGGTGCTTTTGGATGAAATTCACATTTAAATTGGTGAATCTAGAGTAAAGCAGATCGCCTTCCATAATGTGGGTACCTCATTCCATCAGTTGAAGACGTGAGTAGAACAAAAGACTTGCCTCCCCAAGCAAGAGGAAATTCTGCCAGTAGACTGCCTTTGGATTCGTCTGTAACATCAGCTCTTCCTTGTCCAACAGCAGATTGCCTTTAGACTCTAACTGTAACTCTTTCGTGGTCTCTAGTCTGCAGGCCTTCCCATCCCCTGTTGGACTCTCCAAGTCTCCACAATTGTGTGAGCCAACTCCTTAAAAATTAAATCTCTTTCTATAGATATATACACACATCCTGTTGGTTCTGTTTCTCTGTAGAATCCTGACTAATACAGCTAGTAAGTGGGGAAGCCAAGGCTCAGACCTCGTTCTGTTAACTTTCAGAGCCTTGAACCAAATCTCATTTTATATAAACACATTTCTTTTTCTGCTGCTGAACTTATAGTTCAGTTTGTCAAAATGTGAATTATATGATCACATTTACATTCATATACACACATGTACACCTGTATGCATGTCAATATATAGTTATTGAGCGTGTGCTATGTGGTCTTGTTTATATGTGTATGAGTTACAAAGTTTTGGCTTTTGCTGTGGAACTCCTTAATCAAGGAGAATGATGAATCTTGTCCTCAACATATAATTAATCTTGTGACGATAAACTCATTTCACCATACTTACTATTGCATAATGGTAATATTTTCCCCCTATGGCATTATTATTGGCTAAATTTATCCCTAAAACCTGAGGTTTATACCTGAATCCTAATAATTGAAAATATTTTCCTGAATGTCCCCCAAATTTTGGCTTCATGGAAAATATTCAAAATTTTTTTACTGTTAAAATAATGATAATTCTATCTGATTATTCAGTTCTCATGTACTTTTTTTTTTTTACTAGATCTTTATTGGAGTATAATTGCTTCACAATACCATGTTAGTTTCTGTTGCACAACAAAGCGAATCAGCCATATGGATACATATGTCGCCATATCCCCTCCCTCTTGAGCCTCCCTCCCATCCTCGCTATCCCACTGCTCTAGGTCATCGCAAAGCACTGAGCCTATCTCCCTGTGCTATGCTGCTGCTTCCCACCTGCCAACTCTTTTACATTTGGTAATGTATGTGTCGATGCCACTCTCACTTTGCCCCAGCTTCGCCCTCCTACACCATGACATCAAGTCCATTCTTTATGCCTACCTCTTTATTCCTGCCCTGCAACTAAGTTCATCAGTACCATTTTTTGTGTGCGGTTCCATTATATATGCGTTAGCATACAGTATTTGTTTTTCTCTTTCTGACTTACTTCATTCTGTATGACAGACTCTAGGTCCATCCACCTCACTACAAATAGCTCAATTTCATTTCTCTTTATGGCTGAGTAATATTCAATTGTATATATGTGCCACATCTTCTTTCTCCGTTTATATGTCGATGCACATTTAGGTTGCTTCCATGTCCTGGCTATTATAAATAGAGCTGCAGTGAACATTGTGGTACATGACTCTTTTTGAATTATGGTTTTCTCAGGGTATATGCCCAGTACTGGGATTGCTGGGTCATATGGTAGTTCTATTTTTAGTTTTTAAGGAAGCTCCATACTTTTCTCCCTAGTGACTGTATCAATTTACATTCCCACCAACAGTGCAAGAGGGTTCCCTTTTCTCCACACCCTCTCCAGCATTTATTGTTTGTAGATTTTTTGATGATGCCCATTCTGACTGGTGTGAGGTGATACCTCATTGTAGTTTTGATTTGCATTTCTCTAATGATTAGTGACACATCCTTTCATGTGTTTGTTGGCAATCTGTATATCTTCTTTGCAGAAATGTCTATTTAATTCTTTTGCCCATTGTTGTATTGGGTTGTTTGTTTTTTTGATATTGAGCTGCATGAGCTGCTTGTATATTTTGGAGATTAATCCTTTGTCAGTTGCTTCGTTTGCAAATATTTTCTCCCATTCTGAGGGTTGTCTTTTCATCTTGTTTATGGTTTCCTTTGCTGTGCAAAAAAGCTTTTAAGTTTCATTAGGTCCCATTTGTTTATTTTTGTCTTTATTTCCATTTCTCTAGGAGGTGGGTCAAAAAGGATCTTGCTGTGATTTATGTCATAGAGTGTTCTGCCTATGTTTTCCTCTAAGAGTTTTATAGTGTCTGGCCTTACATTTAGGTCTTTAATCCATTTTGAGTTTATTTTTGTGTATGGTGTTAGCGAGTGTTCTAATTTCATTCTTTTACATGTAGCTGTCCAGTTTTCCCAGCACCACTTACTGAAGCAGCTGTCTTTTCTCCATTGTATGTTCTTGCCTCCTCTGTCATAAATTAGGTGCCTATATGTGCATGGGTTTATCTCTGGGCATTCTATCCTGTAGCATTGATCTATATTTCTGTTTTTGTGCCAGTACCATACTGTCTTGATTACTGTAGCTCTGTGGTATAGTTTCAATTGGGGAGCCTGATTCCTCCAGCTCCATTTTTCTTTCTGAAGATTGCTTTGGCTATTCAGTGTCTTTTGTGTTTCCATACAAATTGTAAGATTTTTTTGTTCTATTCTGTGAAGAATGCCATTGGTAGTTTGATAGGGATTGCATTGAATTTGTAGATTGCTTTGGGTAGTATAGTCATTTTCACACTATTGATTCTTCCAATCCAATATCTACAAATTTCATGTCATCAGCAAATAGTGACTATTTTACTTCTTTTCCAATTTGTATTCTTTTATTTCTTTTTATTCTCTGATTGCTGTGGCTAGGACTTCCAAAACTATGTTGAATAAGAGTGGCAAGAGTGGACATCCTTGTCTTGTTCCTGATCCTAGTGGAAATGGTTTCAGTTTTTCACCATTGAGAATGATGTTGGCTGTGGGTTTGTCATATATGGGCTTTATTATGTTGAGGTAGCTTCCCTCTATGCCCACATTCTGGAGAGTTTTTATCATAAATGAGTGTTGAATTTTGTCAAAAGCTTTTTCTGCATCTATTGAGATGATCATACGGTTTTTATTCTTCAATTTGTTAACATGTTGTATCACACTGATTGATTTGCATATATTGAAGAATCCTTGCATCCCTGGGATAAATCCCACTTGATCATGGTGTATGATCCTTTTAATGTTCTGTTGATTCTGTTCGTTAGTATTTCGTTTAGGGTTTTGCATCTACATTCATCAGTGATATTGGTCTATAATTTTCTTTTTTTGTGAAATCTTTTTCTGGTTTTGGTATCAGTGTTAGGGTGGCTTCCTAGAATGATTTGGGAGTGTTTCTCCCTATGCCATATATTGGAAAAGTTTGAGAAGGATAGGTGTTATCTCTTCTCTAAATGTTTGATAGAATTCGTCTATGAAACCATCTGGTCCTGGACTTTTGTTTGTTGGAAGATTTTTAATCACAGTTTCAATTTCAGTGCTTGTGATTAGTCTATTTATATTTTCTATTTCTTCCCGCTTCAGTCTTGGAAGGTTGTGCTTTTCTAAGAATTTGTCCATTTCTTCCAGGTTGTCCATTTTATGGGCATAGAGTTGCTTGTAGTAGTCTCTTAGGATGCTTTGTATTTCTGCAGTGTCAGTTGTGATTTCTCCTCTTTCATTTCTAGTTTTATTGATTTGTGTCCTCTACCTTTTTTTCTTTATGAGTTTGGCTAAGGGTTTATTAATTTTGTTTATCCTTTCAAAGAGCCAGCTTTTCATTTTATTGATCTTTGCTATTGTTTTCTTCGTTTCTGTTTCATTTATTTCTGCTCTGATCTTTATGATTTCTTTCCGTCTACTGACTTCGGGTTTTCTTTGTTCTTTTTTCTCTGATTGTTTTAAGTGTAAGGTTAGATTGTTTATGTGAGATTTTTCTTGTTTCTTGAGGTGAGATTGAATTGCTATAAACTTCCCTCTTAGAAATGCTTTTACTGCATCCCATAGGTTTTGGATCGTCGTGTTTTCATTGTCATTTGTTTCTATGTATTTTTAAATTTCTTCTTTGATTTCTTCAGTGATCTCTTGGTTATTTAGTAGCACACTGTTTAGCCTCCATGTATTTGTGTTTTTTACAGTTTTTTTTTTTTTTACTATAATTGATTTCCAGTCTCATAGTGTTGTGGCCAGAAAAGATGCTTGATATGATTTCAATTTTCTTAAATTTTCTGAGGCTTGATTTGTGACCCAAGGTATGATCTATCCTGGAGAATATTCCATGAGCACTTGAGAAGAAATTGTATTCTGTTGTTTTTGGATGGATTGTCCTATAAATATCAATTAAGACCATCTTGTTTAATGTATCATTTAAAGCTTGTGTTTCCTTATTTTTTTTCATTTTTTATGATCTGTCCATTGGTGAAAGTGGGGTGTTAAAGTCCCCTACTATGATTGTATTACTGTCGATTTCCCCTTTTATGGCTGTTAGAATTGGCCTTATGTATTGAGGTGTTCCTATGTTGGGTGCTTAAATATTTACAATTGTTATATCTTCTTCTTGGATTGATCCCTTGATCATTATGTAGTGTCCTTCTTTGTCTCTTGTAACAGTCTTTATTTTACAGTCTATTTTGTCTGATATGAGAATTGCTACTCCAGCTTTCTTTTGATTTCCATTTGCATGGAATATCTTTTTCCATCCCCTCACTTTCAGTTTGTATGTGTCCCTATCTCTGAAGTGGGTCTCTTGTAGACAGCATACATACGGGTCTTGTTTTGGTATCCATTCAACCAGTCTATATCTTTTGGTTGGAGCATTTAATCCATTTACATTTAAGGTAATTATCAATATGTATGTTGCTATTACCATTTGCTTAATTGTTTTGTGTTTGTGTGCCTTTTTCTTCTCTCATGTTTCCTGCTTAGAGAAGTTTCTTTAGCATTTGTTGTAAAGCTGGTTTGGTGGTGCTGAATTCTCTTAGCTTTTGTTTGTCTAAAAAGCTTTTCACTTCTCCATCGAATCTGAATGAGATCCTTGCTGGGTAGAGTAATCTTGGTTGTAGATTTTTCTCTTTCATCACTTTAAGTGTATCCTGCCACTCCCTTCTTGCTTGCAGAGTTTCCACTGAAAAATCGGCTGATAACCTTATGGGGATTCCTTTGTTTGTTATTTTTTGTTTTTCCCTTGCTGCTTTTAATATTTTTTCTTTGAATTTATTTTTTGTTAGTTTGATTATTATGTGTCTTGGTTTGTTTTTCCTAGGGTTTATCCTGTATGGGACTCTCTGTGCTTCCTGGACTTGGGTGACTCCTTTCTCATATTAGGCAGGTTTTCCACTATAATCTCTTCGAATATTTTCTCAGACCCTTTGTTTTTCTCTTCTTCTGGTACCCCTGTGATTCAAATGTTGGTGCATTTAGTGTTGTCCCAGAGGTTTCTGAGATATTCTTCAATTCTTTTTTCTTTATTCTGCTTCTCGGCAGTTATTTACACCATTTTGTCTTCCAGCTCACTTATTCGTTCTTCTGCCTCCCTTATTCTGTTATTGATTCCTTCTGGTGTATTGTTCATTTCAGTTATTGTACTGTTCATCTCTGTTTGTTTGTTTTTTAGTTCTCCTAGATCTTTGTTAAACATTTCTTTTATTTTCTCAATCCGTGCTTCCATTCTATTTCCGAGATTCTGGATCATCTTTACTATAATTACTCTGAATTCAAGGTAGATTGACTATTTCCTCTTCATTTATTTGGTCTTGTAGGTTTTTACCTTGCTCCTTCATCTGTGACATATTTTCTTGCTGTCTCTCTCTTTTTTTTTTTTAATGAATAGGATTGTGTTCCTGTTTTACTGGTTGTTTGGCCTGAGGCTTCCCACACTGGTGTTTGTAGACTCTTGGGTAGAGCTGGGTCTTGGTGCTGAGATGAAGAACTCTGTGAGACCTCACTCTGATGAATATTCCTGGGGTCTGAGGTTCTCTGTTAGTCCAGTGGTTCGGACTTGGAGTTCCCACTGCAGGAGCTTCTGCCCGACCCTGGGCTCATAAATCAAGATCCCACAAGCCACATGGTGTGGGAAAGGAAAAAAAAGGAACAATAACAAAGTAAAAAATAAAATTAGGCTAGAATACTAACAGATATGTTAGAAATAATGTAAACATAAATATATAGATGAATCAACAAACGGAAGGTACATCAGTACCACAAAGTAAAAAAGAGGAGAGAAAAGAAAATAAAAAGGGTGGTGGGGGAAGGACTTGGCTGTGCTGGGTGGGGCCTAAGCAAGGGCAAGGTTTGGATGGTGGGCGGGGCCAGTGCTTAGCACCCACAGGGCTGGAAAAGGCCCTGGGGGCTGTGGGGGGTGGGGCTTAGGCTAAAGGAACAATGGGGCATAGGCATGCCCCCCACCCCTGGTCTGAGAGGTCAGGGGACCTCACCTGGGAGCCCAGCAGGCTTCCTGGGCTCAAGTGGGTGCGGCAAATGCCCTCCTCTCCTCTCCTCTCCTGCTCTTCTGTTCTGGGGCCTGGGAGGGCCCCACCCTCCTGCATCTCCTGATCTCCCCGCCCTCCCTCCTATGCCCCCAGGACCAATGCGGGCAGAGCGGGGAAGGGAGGGCCTTTGAGGTCGGGGGTCGGCCTGGGAGCTCAGCAGGCTCCCCGGGCCCCAGTGAGCAGGGCAATCACCCTCCAGTCCTCTCCCACTCCTCCTGGATGGCCCCTCCCACCTGCCACGCCTGATCTCCCTGGCCTCCCTCCTATTCCCCCAGGACCCATGCAACCTGGATGGGACTTTGGAGGGGGAGAACTGGCTTGGGAGCTCAGCAGGCTCCCCAGCCCAAGTGGGCCAAACAGTCCCCCTCTACTCCTCTCCTACTCTTCCCGGAGAGTCCCTCCCACCTGCCTCTCCTGATCTCCCGTGCCTCAGGGGCGCCAATCTTGTCTGGCCTCCACTTCTCCTCCCCCCTTGGTCCCCCTGTGTCCTACCAGTTCACTCTGGGGTTCCTCCCATATCCTTGGGGGTCAGAGTCCCCCACCTGTAGCCGGCAGGCGCCCTAGTTGTGGAGAGATGCTAACTCCGTGTCTTCCCACACCATCATCTTGACTCCTCCCCCTCTCATGTACTGTTATGACTATGAAACTGAAGCATCTAAACCAAAAAAAAGAAAAAATTAAGATACAAAACAACAGTGAAATACTATGGAAAACTCTAGAACACTATTTTCAAAGGTCCACTAAAAATTGCCTAAATAAGGAAAATTTAATGTAATATTACCTGTAGCTACTAATCTATCTTGCTAACTAGGTATGTAGCTGTTTTTCAATCTCTGTGTGTTTTTTTTTTTTTTGGTATATCATGGCTATATCAATTCCAGATTGTTATATCAATTCCAGATTGTTATATCAATTCCAGATTAGATTTATGCTTGACAGTACAATTTGGGTGAGACATAGTGGTCAAAACTAGGGTGTGTAACATAGCTAAAGAGTTTAGGTGTGTGTATGTTGGAGGGAAATGGTTGGTGTATATTTAGTATTTTTTCCTCATCTTTTATATGCCACATATGTTTATCCCCTTAATTACCTAGTATTGTGAGATACAAATTACCATCCACATTCTACAGAAGAGAAACTTAACTTTTGGAGAGGTATGTCCAACATCAAACATCTAGAATGTGGTGTAGGACAATATAAACCTGTGTCTGTTTAATTCTCAAATTCAGTTTTCCAATTCTACCATGGTAAGGACATGGATACTACTGAAGAATATGCCATGAAAAAATGCTTCTTGCTCATACCCTCCAAAATGGCCTTTGGAATAATCTGAATCTACCACCTTTGAAGTTGTCTTTTCCATTTTGGCCACAAGTACTGGTTCTAATCTTCAGCCTTGTTTATTTTTCACATCTAGACACTGAGAGACCTTTGAGTGAACATGCTGTTCCATCTCAAGATATCCTTCCATTAGCCCTTCCCTCTCATGAATTTCTCTCTCTCTTGTTCCCTATGTCTCATTCTCTGTCTCTCTCTCTCTGTCTCTCTGCTAGATCCCTTTCACAGGCATTTAATATGCTCAGATCTTCTGCATCTATTTAAAAATAATTCTCCTTTGACACCATTTTACCTTTCAGCTACTTCCAATCTCTTTGCTCCTTTAGTTATCAAATTTCTGGGAAAAAGTTGCCATATCCATTTCCTCACATTCTCCACTAAAATGTCCCTGCTAAGGTCATCAGTAACCTTGTCAATAAATCTAATAGAACTTTTAAAATCCCTAACCTTTCTTGAGCTTTCAGCAGCACTCGATATTATTCATACAATCTCCTTCCTGAGAATTTTCCTATGTGTAAGAAGCTTAAGTTCCTGATTTTCCTTCTACCTCTCTGGAAACATCTTCTCAGCCACTCATTTCTTCCTTTCTTCAAATACAGGGGTTCCTCAAGCACCTCTCTAGGTCCTTTTTTCATTTTCTACTCTCTTGTGAGATTATCTCATTTCTACTGATGACTTCAATTAACATTAGTACAGTTATAATGGGAATAATATTCTTTTGTGATCATGTAGAATTCACAAAAATTGGCCATATATTATTCAAACACAGGTAAATTTTTTAATAACAAATAATTAAAACTATAAATTAAATTGAAAACCCCATTCACTATCACTTAAAAGGAAATTGTATTACCTCTTTTGGGAAACAGAGTTCAAGTATATCAAATTAGAACTATTCCACCAATTATGTTACTAGGTCTTCTATATATTTAGTTTTTGTCCACTTGA